>NW_027465646.1:0-19809 GCF_043290135.1 Rhipicephalus microplus | reverse complement strand
AAAACATCTCAATCTTTCCGACCATGCATTCGACAAACTATCAGTAACGCTCTTAGAGACGGGATTTAAATCAAATCGAGAACGTGAACAACGAGAGTCATACCTTATCCACCGATTTAACACCCTCGATAGAGGAATAAATGAGAATCCTGGTACACATGCAGCAATTAAAGCATTAGAAAACAATAACGGCAACAATGAAAATAGTAAATGAGTTCACGGCACTGCAGCTGCGAAGGGCACTGGACAACCCAAAACAATTCCAAGTGTAACTACTCTTCCTAAATGCAGCTGTCGTCTGTTTTCTGTTTTATTTTTACTACCCTTCTAAAGGCTACTCTTCCTAAATTATTTTTTGTTTTATTTTTACTACTCTTCTAAATGCTACTCTTCCTGAATGCAGCTGTCGTCTGTTTTCTGTTTTATTTTTACTACCCAATCAATTGTGCCATACATGACATGCCCAACAGCAACCCTGTGCACAGCCGGGAGGCCCCCACTACACGCGTATTCCAGAAGTGGGCAAGGAATTTGCATTGCACCCGCTTGCACAGCCTACCGCAATACGGGGCAACCCTCTTTTTACGACGAAATGTTGACAGGGCGCGGAGTATTTAAAGGCTTAAAACTTCCTAAAATGCCCGCTTACCAGCCTTTGCCACATTACGCGGCACCCCTCCTTATACGACGAATTGTTTACGGGACTCCGAGTAGCTAAAGGCTTAGGACTTCCTGAAAAGCTCTTTTTTGCCCCACACCGAACCGCCAGTGCCAGGAGGGGCCGTCTGATCGGGAGGAATGCATTAGTGAACGGAAACATACACAGACTGCTGACATCAGAAAGGTGAAGGGGAGAAGGGGGAGAGAGATGAAGGGGCAAGTGGAAGGAAGAGTGGAAGGGGGGCACCCGAGGGGCGTCCACCGTATATCATTTTTCTCTTCTTCTTCTCTTTTTCTTCTTTTTCTTTCCTTTTTCTTTTTTTCCTTTTTCCTTTTTTCCTTTTCTGTCTTTTTTTCCTCTTTCCTCGCCCTCTGATTTGAGATTGTATAAAGCTGAGCACCGACAAACTGTATCTTTATTCCTGATGAAGGCCAGACTCTAGGCCGAAACGTCGAAATAAACCACGTTGTGACCGCTCACGGAGGAACTACTGGACTCTATATATATATATATATATATATATATATATATATATATATATATATATATATATAGTCATGTAGATCCTCCGTGAGTGGTCACAACGTGCTTTATTTCGACGTTTTGGCCTGGAGTCTGGCCTTCATCAGGATTGAGGGTACAGTTTTTTCTGTACCCTCAATCCTGATGAAGGCCAGACTCCAGGCCGAAACGTTGAAATAAACCACGTTGAGACCACTCACGGAGAACCTCTCTCAACCACAATGCCTGCCTATATAGTGGGAGTAATAATTCAATGGGCCAGTTAGTCTTCGTGAAGGTATGGGATATGGCACAACGGGAGCGTTGTCAACAAGAATAAATATATTTATTTCCCAACAGTTTCGGGAGGGGACCTCCCTTCATCAGGGGATGAGTTATACTGACATGAACTTCCTTGCTGCCGCGTCCCTCTCGCCTTGAAAGACGTTTGCGAGAGTGAGAGGGAACTGGAAAAAAAAAGGAGAGAGAAAAAAGACGAAAAAAAAAGAAAAGAAAGAAAGTAAAAAAGAGGAAGAACCACTGTCAACACTGAGAACGAAGCCAACTGTCCGTCTACATCCACCTATGGTTCATATCACGTGCTGTTCAGTTCTTGGCGTGTGTCGGGCCACCCAAGATTGTCGCCGCGGTGCCGGGAGGGTCCGGGACGGCGTGCCTAAGGAAAGGGGTTTCCCCGTAATTGGTCGTTTGGTCGTTCGGCGGGCGGCGGGCGGTGTGTGTAAAGGAAAGGTTTCTCGTTAATGGGTCGGTCGGCTATTTACCTTTAATCTTCGTCCGTTTCCCTTCAACGGTCATGAAGTGGTAGGCGAACGTAAACACTTTGCATGTGCATGTAAAAAAAAAAGAAGAGGACAGTGTACACGTACGAGTCAGTCAGAAAAAAGCATGGTCTCCAGCTATCAATCTTTGTCACCAATTTTCTCCTGGCTTACTTCTCGGAGGCAGTTGAGTTTTCCGGGGTCCTCATTGATACCGGCTACTAATGTACGAAATTTGAAAATAAAATATGCCTCACGCTGTTCGCGCTCGCGTCTGTTTGAAAAACCGGACTGCAAAAGAGTTACGCTAATATTTTTAAAACTGTGGTTTGGCAGGCGCAGATGTCTAGATAAAGGTAGCTTCGGCAGTGAAGTGGCGTGGTACCGGTGATTATTGAACCGCAGCCGAAGTGGCGTGTCTGTTTGGCCGATATATTCTTGTCCGCAGATGTTGCAATGTAGCATGTATATTACGTTACTGGAGTCACAATTGAGGCTTTCAGTTATGCAGAATTTGAAATCCGAGAAGTTCGCTTTGGATTCACGTGTTGTGAGCATCTGTGGGCATACCTTGCATCGAGATTTTCCGCAGGGATGGCACCCTGATTGAATTTTGGGGGTGTTTGTTTTTGCCCTGACAAGAATGTCCTTCAGATTTTTATCCCGGCGGTACACCACGTGAGGTGGCTTCGCGAAAATAGAAGTTAGTCGTTTGCTTTGCCTGATTATGTTGAAATGGTGGGAAAGTATGTTGTTGATTCGTGGCGCTGATGAGGAGTAAGTTAGTACAAGGTTCGTTTGGGAAGTCGTTTTAGGTACTTTGTTTGGTCCCTTAATTATATCATTCCTGTTCACGTTGCGAGCACGTAGTATGGCATCGTCAATAATGTCTTCCGGATAATTTTGTTTCAATAAGGAATGCTTTAGGTGTTCCGCGTGTCTGTCAAATTCCCGCATATCGGTGCATATTCTTCGGTACCGGTAGGCCTGAGAATATGGAATACCCGTTTTTCAATGCTTTGGGTGGCTGCTGTTGAAATGTAAGTACATTTGACGGTCTGTAGGCTTTTTGTAAAGGTTTGTTGACAAGCGGTCATTTTCGACCGTGACAGTAACGTCCAAAAAGTTAATGCTAGTTTTGGAAATTTTGTGCGTGAATTTTATTGACGGGTGGCATTTGTTAAAATCCTCTATGAAGCGGAAAAGACTTCCCTCATCATGGTTCCATATCATAAAAATATCGTCTAAGTATCTTATGTAGTAGAAAGGTTTCAAGGTGCGTCCCTCAATGAATGGGATTTCAAGTGAAGCCATGATGAGGGAAGTCTTTTCCGCTTCATAGAGGATTTTAACAAATGCCACCCGTCAATAAAATTCACGCACAAAATTTCCAAAACTAGCATTAACTTTTTGGACGTTACTGTCACGGTCGAAAATGACCGCTTGTCAACAAACCTTTACAAAAAGCCTACAGACCGTCAAATGTACTTACATTTCAACAGCAGCCACCCAAAGCATTGCAAAACGGGTATTCCATATTCTCAGGCCTACCGGTACCGAAGAATATGCACCGATATGCGGGAATTTGACAGACACGCGGAACACCTAAAGCATTCCTTATTGAAACAAAATTATCCGGAAGACATTATTGACGATGCCATACTACGTGCTCGCAACGTGAACAGGAATGATATAGTTAAGGGACCAAACAAAGTACCTAAAACGACTTCCCAAACGAACCTTGTACTAACTTACTCCTCATCAGCGCCACGAATCAACAACATACTTTCCCGCCATTTCAACATAATCAGGCAAAGCAAACGACTAACTTCTATTTTCGCGAAGCCACCTCACGTGGTGTACCGCCGGGATAAAAATCTGAAGGACATTCTTGTCAGGGCAAAAACAAACACCCCCAAAATTCAATCAGGGTGCCATCCCTGCGGAAAATCTCGATGCAAGGTATGCCCACAGATGCTCACAACACGTGAATCCAAAGCGAACTTCTCGGATTTCAAATTCTGCATAACTGAAAGCCTTAATTGTGACTCCAGTAACGTAATATACATGCTACATTGCAACATCGGCGGACAAGAATATATCGGCCAAACAGACACGCCATTTCGGCTGTGGTTCAATAATCACCGGTACCACGCCACTTCACTGCCGAAGCTACCTTTATCTAGACATCTGCGCCTGCCAAACCACAGTTTGAAAAATATTAGCGTAACTCTTTTGCAGTCCGGTTTTTCAAACAGACGCGAGCGCGAACAGCGTGAGGCATATTTTATTTTCAAATTTCGTACATTAGTAGCCGGTATCAATGAGGACCCCGGAAAACTCAACTGCCTCCGAGAAGTAAGCCAGGAGAAAATTGGTGACAAAGATTGATAGCTGGAGACGATGCTTTTTTCTGACTGACTCGTACGAGTACACTGTCCTCTTCTTTTTTTTTTTTACATGCAC
This sequence comes from Rhipicephalus microplus, assembly GCF_043290135.1. Taxonomy (NCBI): domain Eukaryota; kingdom Metazoa; phylum Arthropoda; class Arachnida; order Ixodida; family Ixodidae; genus Rhipicephalus; species Rhipicephalus microplus. Next base: position 15,402 of record NW_027465646.1, on the reverse strand, counting down.
ATGCAAAGTGTTTACGTTCGCCTACCACTTCATGACCGTTGAAGGGAAACGGACGAAGATTAAAGGTAAATAGCCGACCGACCCATTAACGAGAAACCTTTCCTTTACACACACCGCCCGCCGCCCGCCGAACGACCAAACGACCAATTACGGGGAAACCCCTTTCTTTAGGCACGCCGTCCCGGACCCTCCCGGGACCGCGGCGACAATCTTGGGTGGCCCGACACACGCCAAGAACTGAACAGCACGTGATATGAACCATAGGTGGATGTAGACGGACAGTTGGCTTCGTTCTCAGTGTTGACAGTGGTTCTTCCTCTTTTTTACTCTTTCTTTTCTTTCTTTTTTTCGTCTTTTTTCTCTCTCCTTTTTTTTCCCAGTTCCCTCTCACTCTCGCAAACGTCTTTCAAGGCGAGAGGGACGCGGCAGCAAGGAAGTTCATGTCAGTATAACTCATCCCCTGATGAAGGGAGGTCCCCTCCCGAAACTGTTGGGAAATAAATATATTTATCCTTGTTGACAACGCTCCCGTTGTGCCATATCCCATATATATATATATATATATATATATATATATATATATATATTTATATATATGTGTGTGTGTGTGTGTGTGTGTGTATGTATTGTGATGAGCACTGATGATTAAGAGCAGCGGAATCGGGGCTCTGGGTGCGAGGGGCTAGCTGAATGAAGCATAGGAAGACGAAGTGCAGAATAAGAACAGCTTGCCCGACGATCGGGTGTTGTCTCTTTTCTCTCCGTTACAATGGCGCAGTCGACGAAAAAGAAGTCTTACGTCCCGGCTTCGTCATCCAGGACAGCTGCCAACGTTCAACCACAATAAGTGCCGATTGAGGACGGCGTCAAGGCCTCCTCGGCAGCTGTTCACCTGCAGCCACTGCCACCACCGTTCGGGGACGGCGTCAAGGCCTCCTGGGCAGCTGCAGTACACGTTCACGGTACCATTTCACAAGGGACGCCGTCCACGCGTCCTTGGCTATGAATTCTGCCGTCACCGCAAGCCGACAAGTGAACCCTCTGCGGGAAGCCACCGGTACGTGTCTTCGTGGTTCGTCGGCAGTGCGGGCTTCTCCATCAAGGAACGCCGTTCACGCTTCCTGAGCGATGGGTTCCCACCCGCCGCTTCAGCCACTCTTCAGACCACCTGTGGATGGCGTCCAGGCCTCCCTTGTGGTTCTAGGACATGACCTGATTGAAACCCTGCCACCGTTTCACGGCAGGGATTCACACCAGCTTCTGTCCCTTGGGAATGCCGCTCACGTTTCCCATGGCCTACATTCCCGTTGCGGTACTCTTACAACAAACGAGCCGCCACGGAACGCCGTCCAGGCTTCCCTGCTCGTCGACCACACCGGGGTGAGTGCTGCATTTGCTACTTACTCAAAGACCACGATCACTGACACTTCAGGCTTGACGCCGACAGCACCGCAGACCTGCAGCGTACCATCACGCTACTCCGCATCGAGACTAGCGAACTAACAGCGTTTATCGCCGAGCGAGCTCCTACAATGTTGCCAGCATTGTGGGACATTAACGCAGTGTTGGATGTAGCTGCCTCATACGACCTTGAGGCAAGCACATTGGAGCAACGCAGGGAGCTTCGGTCTCCTCTGATCGAGCTCTCACACCAGCTCGACTGCTTCGCGTCGGTGATCCCTGCGTTGCCACCTTCCACCTCGCAATCACCAGCCGTCTGCGAACTACCGGAATGCCACGGGATCCGGAACGACGCCGACAGCTGGGTGGCAACCGTCATCACGCGATAAGAATGCGCGAGGCCTGGACAGAAAATTAAAAATGGACCATGGCTGTGGACCGTCTTCGGGAAGGTGCAGCGGCGGGGCACCCGTATGATGGCTTCAAGCAGCAGCCTCGGGTGGAGTGGAGCTCCAAGCTCATAGCTGCGTTCGGCCGGACGCTCTCTGATCTTCCTTCCACTACCCAGTTCAACCTGACGACTACCGAGGATAAGGCGCAGGAGGGTTTCCGCCTCCAGGTTGCAGTCGTGCCTGTCAGTTCACTTGAGCTTTCGGACTCTGTGCCGTCGTGCAATTCAAGTTCAGCTCAGCCAAAGACCACTATCGAAGACGGGCCTCCTGAAGGATGTCACTCAAACGACATACCCACACTGAACCACCATGAATGTGCAGCTGTACCCTGCATAAGCTTTGATGACCTCTTAGCTGAACGATCCGCCGGGTACACTGAAACAGGCTCCAAGGCAGGCGTTGCTCTTTCTATGCCAGGTTCCACACCGGGACCCATCTCACGAACTTCCGTGCCAGCAACCAATGCCATTTTCAAGACAGAGCTGTCGGAGACAACCGTGGATAGCAAGGAGAGAATCTTGGACCAGTGTGTACCACATCTGCAGTCATTGGCCGGGTGTGTAAGCTACACCGATGCGTTCCAGGCAGAGAGAGCCAGCATCGGCCTTTCAGGCAACATGATGTACGATCTTGCTGACGACGACAAGCACGCCATTCTGACTCCCAACGTACAACCTGAACGTCGCGCAGACCCCCATGAAGTCGTCACCATGGAAATCGCTCCTGATTGTTCAGGCCATGACCAGCTCGGTCAAAACAAGAGCGATAACAGCCAGGAAGCTGCGGGCACGTCGCATCATGATTGTGTCCAGCGGCCTGTGAGTGCTCACACTCACCCTATGTTGCGCAAGCATTTTGCGGCTCGCCATTTAAATGGGCATAAAAACCACACCACCCCACTCAGACGACATAAATGTCTACTCGACAAGCAACGACTGCTCCAACACACCCACTGTCGCCCACCGAATCTCTACACCATGTTACAGCGTCGTAAAGACAGACCACCGAGGTACAACCAGTTTTATACCCCCGAGTCTTCATCGACCAAGGTGCGAGCAAATGCCAATGCCCAACATCAACAACGACACTGTGGCCGACCAAGGCAACAAATACAGCCTCAGCGTGCCAAGTCACAGCCTAGACGGGTATGATCCAGGCGAGGAAGTCAATGCCACCCGCCAGAACTGTTTTCACCAAGTCTTCCGAACACGTCGAACCTTGGATGAGATCAACCGCAGCGACAGAACTTATTCCGCCCGTCGGAAAACACACTGGAAGCGTTGCAACATGGCCGATGTTATAGACTGCCGCAACACAAAGTCGTAACCCAGAGTCGCTATCGGCCAAAGTTTACGCCAAACCTCAGCAAACCTCGGCGTCTTAACCGACATTTCGAATGACCACGGCGACACATTCAATGTCGGCCCCTGGATTTTGCTCCAAACTATTTTCACACGAATTTGAAGCGTGGAAGAGTCCGACTACCACGATGCAGCCAACCCCACCCACCTCTCCACGCACTCGCAGCCATGGCCGAGTGTGATGAGCACTGATGACTAAGAGCAGCGGAATCGGGGCTCTAGGTGCTTGGAGCTAGCTGGAAGAAGCAGAGGAAGACGAAGTGAAGAATTAGAACAGCTGGCCCAGAATCGGGTGTTATCTGTTTTCTCTCCGTTACAATATATATATATATATATATATATATATATATATATATATATATATATATATATATATATATATATATATATAAATATATATATATATATACATATATATATATATATATATATATATATACATATAGTGTAAGAATTCATTGAACGTCATCCTCATCTGTCAATAACCATCATCAGTCTTCGCCCGTTGCTCTTCATCATCGGCGCCATTTCGCTGTTGCTTGAATAAAGCGTCAGCTGAACCCGTGGTATTTCAAGTGGTGGAGGTGCTTCCCGATCTCTTCGACCTCTCTCCATTCAAAGCCACCTCCTGGAGCTCTGTTCGGGACGTCGCTTACTCCAGCAGAGCACCATGGCGCAAGAGCAAGCCCAACCGAACCACCCGCCGGCTCAACCACCCACCGCCAACCCTAGTCCGGTCAACAACCCCCCTCGGGAGCCTCCAATCTTCTCCGGTCTGCCTGGCGAAGATGTCGAAGACTGGCTCGACAACTATGCCCACGTAGGTGTCTACAACAACTGGAACGAGGCATCGAAATTAGCACGCGTCCAGTTTTACGTCTCTCAGGTGGCCAAGACGTGGTTGCTAAATCATGAGAGCGACTTCCACGATTGGTCTTCCTTCAAAGACCAGCTCCGACGCATTTTCGGCACACCGACCGTCCGTTCAGAAGTTGCTCGGAAGAAATTGGCAGAACGTGTTCAACATTGAGGTGAGTCCTGTACTTCCTATATTGAGGATGTGCTTGCAGTTTGCCGCCGTGTCGACGACGCCATGCCAGAAGGTGATCGTGTCCGGCACCTTTTGAAGAGTATCGGACCTACCGCTTTCAACGCCCTCGTCACGCACAACCCTTCGACGGTTTCCGACGTCGTCTCTGTGTGCCAGCGGCTTGATACCTTGCAGTCAATCCGCCTGCGACCCGACTTCTCTGAGAACTACCTGGCAAACAGTATGGAGCTCCGATCCATCATTCGAACCATAATTCGTGAGGAACTGCAAGCCTACAGTTTACCTCCTTTTCACAACGTTCCGGCTCAACCCGCTTCTAGCGATCTGCGTGGCATTATTAGGGAAGAAATTTCATCGTTTCAAAGCACCCACCGTGCTCCATCATGCACCCAACCCGCTTCGTATACACAGATCGCTTCAATACAACCCTCCCCGTCTCAAGCACCACCCCCTGTGCCTGATCGCGATCATCTCGCACCTCTAGTCGCCCATCCACCGAACCCTAGCTACCATTCTTCCTGGCGGGCCCCACGGCGTATTTGCTACTACTGCGGAATTCGAGGACACATTTCCCGGGTCTCTCGACGTTGCCAGCAAGATGAACGTCGTGGTTATGCCGCTTTTGAATGAGACGACACATGTGCACGAGGTTACTACCGTTATGGCGATAGTCCTGCCAACCACCGATCCCCGTCTCCTATGCGCATTTCCAACACGACCAACAATACACGTGCCTCCCGACCACGCTCCCCTTCGCCACGCCGACGCTCTGTTTCACCCCTTCGACCTGTCTCTCAACTGGCTGCCCAACGATCGGAAAACTAAACAGTGCAGTTTTTGGAGGGAAAACTGCATCGCGGCGAAATGTCACAAGTCCTCCTGAACGACCATCAAACATGTTATTGGTAACTGTGCAAGTTGTACGGGTGTTGGCTTTGGTGGACACGGGAGCAACTATTTCAGTCATGCGCGCCGACTTGTGTTCTCGATTGCGGAAAGTGAAGACACCCTAAATTGAATAATCTTTGATTGGGGCCAATGGAGCAATAATTAGACCATCGGCCCAATGTACAGCGCGTGTCTACATTGATGGTATTCTTCACCACAACACCTTCGCTGTCTCAATTTCATGTGCTCATGAACTAATTTTAGGTTACGACTTTCTCTCATCAGCATCTGCATTAATTTCTTGCCGTCAACGTGTAGTCAAGATTACCGAGACCGATCACTGCAGCGAACGTGTCGACGAGAAACCATTGCGTTTTTTCACAGCTTCCGATACCATACTGCTCCCGGTTCAGGAGCAACTCATCGCCATCACTTCTCCGAATATTGCCAATGGTGACGTCCTTATCACCCCTTCCAGCCACTGTCTAGCTCGCGGCGTTGTATTCCCCTCCAACCCGGTGCGGTTCAAAGACAGTGCGGCGATTATCCTTGGCCTGAATCCTACAACGAAGCCTGTCTTCCTACCACAAGGTTCTGCATTGTCGGGTTATGTGGATACCAAACCAGTATCTTTGGACTCTCTTGACGCCTTGACAGCTCAGCCACAACAGGCCCGGTCTGTTACTTCCTCCTCCATTGCTCCCGGTATAAATCCTGACCTTTCGGTTTCTCAACGTGAGGCGTTGCTAAATTTCCTAACAAAACACCAGGCCTCCTTTGACGCCAATGCTTCGGCACTAGGACAGACCACAGTTGCGCATCATCGCATCGACACTGGAGGTCAGACTGTTGTACGCCGTCGTCCCTACCGAGTCTCCTTGGCCGAGCGCAAAATCATCGACGAGAACGTGCCCGATATGCTAAAAAGAAACATCACACGACCCTCTACCAGTTCTAGGTCATCACCCGTTTTCTTCGTACGAAAGAAGAATGGATCAGTACGTTTTTGTGTTGATTACCGCGCGCTCAACAACATTACCCGAAAGGATGTATATTAGATGCCCCGTATAGATGATGCACTTGACTCATTGCAAGGCGCCTAATACTTCTCCACCCTTGACCTTCGGTTCGGGTATTGGCAAATACCAATGAACGAAGCAGACAAAGAAAAGACCGTCTTTTCTACGCCGGACGGTCTTCACGAGATTAACGTAATGCCATTCGGCCTATGTAATGCTCCCACCACATTTGAAAGGATAATCGACACTGTTCTTCGTGACCTCAAGTGAAAAACTTGTCTATGCTACCTCGATGATATTGTCGTGTTTTCTTCCACTTTTGCTGGTCATCTGCAACGCCTAGATCAAGTGCTCACATGTCTCTCTAATGCTGGACTTCAATTAAACACAAAGAAGTGTCATTTCGGCAACACAGCTATTAGAGTTCTAGGACATCTCGTTAGTAAAGATGGCATCCAGCCCGATCCGGAAAAAATTCCGCAGTCCTCAACTTTCCGCGACCCTTTCGTTCTAAAGAACTACGCAGTTTCTTTGGACTCGCATCGTACTTTCGCCGCTTCATTCGCAACTTTGCCACTATTGCCGCTCCTCTCCACAAGCTCCTTGCTAGGGCCGCTTCCTTCGATTGGAATGATCAATGCGAGGCCTCGTTCCAAGAGCTCAAGCAGGCACTCATATCCCCACCGGTGCTTTGTTATTTCGATGACAAGGCACCTACAATATTACACACTGACGCTAGTGGACAAGGAATCAGCGCCGTACTCCTCCAGCATGACCATGCCTTTCGCGAGAAAGTTGTCGCGTATGCAAGCCGCACTCTGACCTCTACAGAGAAGAGGTACTCGATAACCGAACAAGAGTGCTTGGCTGTTGTCTGGTCCATCCAAAAATTTCGTCCGTATCTACATGGTCGACATTTTACTGTTGTGACAGACCACCATGCTCTTTGCTTGTTGTCCACAATCAAAAACTTGTCGGGACGACTTGGCCGCTGGATTCTCCGGTTACAATCGTAAGACTTCGACGTCATCTACAAGACTGGAAGACAACACCAAGATGCCGATGCTTTGTCACGATGCCCTTTGCCGCAGTCTTCGGCGCACGTCACATCTCCTTGTCAAATCGGTTATACGGAGGGCGCCTCGTCGATATCATCGATTTCTTCTCTACCGTCATCCACCCGTTCGTCAGTACTTACCACTCACCAGCGAGCCGATTCTTATTGCACTGACATCATAGGTCGGCTTACCGGCGCTTCATCTTCCCCAAATGCCAGACTGCGGAAACAACTTCGACTATTCAAATTGGAGGACGATGTGCTACACCGATACATTTTCCACCCGGAAGGCCACCGATGGATTCCCGTCGTACCACGCGCACTACGCACTGAAGTTCTGCGCACTTCCCACGACGACCCGACGTCAGAACACTTGGGTTACTACAAAACATACGAGCGTATCCCCAGTCGATTCTTCTGGCCAGGTCTTTCCACGACGGTAGCTAAATATATTGCCTCGTGCGCACTTTGCGAACACCGCAAGCGGCCCACTAATGCTCCTGTTGGGACCCTACAACCACTTCCTTGTCCATCAGAGCCGTTCTCTGTCGTCGAAATTGACCTCTTCGGGTCCCTCCCAACTACATCAGACGGCAGGAGATGGATCGTCACCGCGGTTGATCACTTGACTCGGTACGCTCAGATGGCCTTGATCACTTCAGGAACTGCTTCGAAAGTAGCAACTTTCTTCTTGCATTCTATTTACCTACGTCACGGAGCCACTCGTGTTCTTTTGAACGACCGGGCAAGGCATTTCTTTCAAGCACGCTCAGTGAAGTTCTTCAAGCATCGAAAACAGTTCATAAAACAACATCTAGCTATCACCCGCAAACCAATGGCTTAACGGAAAGATTTCATCGCACGCTGTGTGACATGCTGTCCATGTATATCTGACCGGACCATCGCAATTGGGATGTCATACTTCCCTTTGTCACGTAGGCATATAATACGTCAGTTCAACGAACCACAGGCTATCCTCCATTATTCCTAGTATACGGACGCCAACCGACATCACCACTCGACGTTTCATTCTTTTCTGGCCCCGTCAACTCTTCACCATTCGTTTGCGACCAGTCTCTGTCCCGTGTTGCTCGATGCCGTCGTCTTGCCCGTGTAAACACCGAAGCTAGCCAAGAAGATCGCAAACATCGTTACGATGCCACTCACCGTGTCGTTCTCTACCACCCTGGCGACGATGTACTTCTGTGGACTCCTGCGCGAACGCCTGGCTTATGCGAGAAGCTTGAGTCACGCTATTTTGGCCCATACAAAGTTATCGAGTAGACCTCACCGGTGAACTACCTTGTCACACCTGTTCATGTCCCCACTGACCGACGCTGCCACGGGACAGAGATTGTTCACGTTTCGCGTTTCAAGCCCTATCGTATGCGTTCCCCAGCGTAATTCGCGGCCAGGCTGGCCGCTTCCGTCGACGGGAGAAATTAGTGTAAGAATTTATTGGACGTCATCCTCATCTGTCAATAACCATCATCAGTCTTCGCCCGTTCCTCTTCATCATCGGCGCCATTTCGCTGTTGCTTGAATAAAGCGTCAGGTGAACCCGTGGTATTTCCAGATATATATATATATATATATATATATATATATATATATATATATATATATATATATATATATATATATATATATATATATATATATATATATATATATATCCAAAAAGAACGCCGCTGGCGCTGAGAGTCTGTGCTTGGCCGTGCATGTCGCCATGGTGTATGTTCGCTGGTTGCCGGACAATAAACGCTTTAAGAAATTGGTGGAGAGTGCTGCACTCCTCTTCGATGCCCTTGAAGCTACAATCTCGTAGCCTGCCATCTACCATGTCCCACGACGCCTCTCAGCAAACGCCTCCTCCCATGCCACCCCCTTGTCCCGGTGTCCCCAGATTCTGCGATCTACCTATGTTCACTGGCGCTGATGGCACTGACGTGGAGGACTGGTTCTCCATTTACGAGTGCGTTAGCGTCCCCAACAATTCGGACCAGGACGGCAAGCTGACCAACTTGGTGTTTTGCCTTGCGGGTGTGGCCATTTTGTAGTACAACAACCACTCGTTAGATTTTGTAACCTGGTCCGATTTTAAGACCGCAATCATCACCATTTTTGGTCGCACTGCTGTTCGCAAGCTGCAAGCCGAGTAGCGCATATGTGAACGCGCTCAGGAGGCTGGTGAGTCATTCACAAGGTATATTCAAGATGTTATGGTCTTATGCAACAAATCCAATCACACCATGTCCGAGTCTGACAAGATCCGAAACATCATGAAATACATTGACAATGATGCCTTCACAATGCTGCTCGCTAAAAAACCTGGCAAAGTGGCTGAGGTCATCACACAGTGCCAGAGCTACCAGGAGCTTCGGCGGCAGTGTTAGATGACCCGTCGCTTCCCACCACGAGCTGCAACGCTTGCTGGCTTAAAGGCCAGTTGTGACCAAGTGGCGTTGATGGCAGACCTAAAGTCCTTTATCCGTGAGGTAATTGCGCGTCAGTTCTCTCTCCTACCCTTCGCCCACCAAACAGCTGTTCAACAATCGGCTACTACCATTCTCCCTCCCATCCATCGAGCGATTGAGCAGGAAACAGTGGAGGTGATGTCTGCGTACCACCCCCAACATCCTCCGTCTTCTGTGCCGCTGAGTTACGCCCAAGTGGTCGCCAGGCCACCTCAAGTCGTTCCAGCACCCGCCCATCTGACCTACGCCGAAGCTGCCGCTCGACCTCCGTCCTTTGCAGCGGGTATGCCCGCTACGTATGTTGACGTAACCCCTCAGCCTCAGCTTCAGCCCACCATGCAGCCACCATTCCGTCCACCGGCTCTTGCGACATGGGTGAGACCTACCCCGGCGAACAGGTGGCGCACACCTGACAACCGCCCATTTGCTTTGACTGCGGTTACGCTGGTCACGTAGCCCGTTATTGCCATCGCGTACAGCCAGCTCCGATTTCTTCGCCTGTTGCTTGCCAGCTCAGCCGTCCCTGTCACGAAGAACCGCGTCTATGCCACCGCCGTCTCGCCCAGCTCCGTCTCTTGGAAGGTCACCGTATGCACGACATCGTTCCCTGTACCCCATACGGCGAAGTTCGGCTGCTCACGAGCGGGAAAACTAGTCGTCGCAGTCCCCGAGGCAAGGGCTGCGACGCTATTGCATTGTGAAAGCCTACAAAGCCGCCTATATAATGTCATTGACGTGCTCATGGACGGTGTTCATGCATCTGCTCTTATTGACCCTGGAGCTGCAGTATCAGTTATGGACGAAAACCTTTGCCGCTTGCTTCGAAAAGGGATGACGCCAATTTCTGGGTTGCTCCTTCGTACTGCTAAATTGCATCGTATCCATCCTACAGCAGCGTGCACAGCTTGCGTTGTGGTTCAGGATTTTCTGTATGTCGCCCAGTTCATCCTCATTCCTGCATGCTCTCATGACGTCATCCTGAAATGGGATTTTCTCTCCCGCATTGATGCCGTCATTCATTGTGCTACCGCCGAAATTTAACTCTCAGCCTTCTCGCATTTGACGCCTGAAGACAGTCCCTCAAAACTCAGCAAGATTCTTGTGAAAGATGATACAATAGTGCCTACAAGTACGACGATGGGTTTATCGGTCTACTGCGCTAGTCTCTCCGACACCATCGCACTCGTTTCGCTGTCCGACCGTGCTTGCAGAAGAAAATAGTTGCTAGTACCTTTCGCGACCGTGCAAATCACCCAGGGCAACGCTGCTATATTTGTGACCAACCCATCCCCGTACACTGCTCCCCTTGGTTTGAGGGGAATGGTGAGAGTGGAACCAGTTGAAGACGCACAAGTCCTTGGCGTACCCGATCACTCGCGTTGTCCCAATTCGCGTACCATCAGTGTTGTTTTCACATCTGATCCATCATCTCCTGATGTATTTGAACCCTACATTGATGACAACCTTACGTCGGTACAGCGTTCCCAGCTTCTGGACCTGTTGCAAGAATATCATTCTTCTTTGGATGTGGGGCGAAGTTCTGTCAGTCGCGCGTCCACTTCTATACATCGTATCGACACTGGTGCCCATCCATCATTACGGCAACGTCCTTACCGCGTGTCGCCTGCTGAACGTCGAGAAATTAACGAGCAGGTTGACAATACGCTCCGACGCGACGTTATTCAGCCCTCGGATAGTTCGTTGGCGTCTCCTCTTGTTCTCGTTGCGAAGAAAGGTGGTTTTGTGCGGTTCTGTGTGGACTACAGACGGCTCAATAAGATCAGTCGCAAGGATGTTCACGCACTGCTGCACATCAATGACGCAATTGCCAGCCTTCACGGAGCCGAATTTTTTTCTTCTCTAGATCTGCGCTCGGGGTACTGGCAAGTACCCATGGCTGATGACGCTCGACCGAAGACCGCATTCATCACACCCGAAGGCTTGCACGAATTGAACGTCACGCCGTTTTAGTCTATGCAATGCACTTGTGACCTTTGAACGCATGATGAACACGGCTCTGTGCAACTTAAACTGGCACACGTGCTTGAGTTACCTCGACGACGTTGTTGTTTTCGCTCCAGATTTCTCCACCAATCTCCAACGTCTGAAAGAAGTTTTCTCACGTGTGAGCAATGCCGGCTTGCAACTAAATCTGGAGAAGTGCCGCTTTGCTGCACGGCAACTCACCATCCTAGGGTACGTCATGTCCAAGGATTGCATTCTTCCTGACCCAGCCAAGCTTCGGGCCGTGGCCGAACTCCCCAAACCTGCGTCCGTCAAAGAACTGCGTAGTATCGTGGGCCTGTGCTTATACTTCCGACGCTTTATACAAAATTTTCCAATATTCATTCACCTATCTACAACTCCGTCTGTCTATGCGTCCGTCCATCCTATTGCACACACTATATGTACCAACGCCATCTAAAAAATGAGACGAGAAATGTTGATAAACTGCGCAATCCAATATATTGTTCGAAAAATACCGCTGGTAACGCACGACAAGGTTCTCTTGTCGTGGTAACGCACGACAAGAGAAGTTTCACTCCTAAATATATAAATTGACCCAACGTTTCGGAACCGATTCGGCTGCTTTTTCCGAGGTGACTGTTCGGTGGGCTCCGAAGGTAGTGACTTTCTCACTCATCCAGACAAGTCTCCATAAAATATGATCTGCTTTAAATATATTTAAAATGTTTTAGAGTTCCGACCCTATTGATAAAACGCCCACCATAGGAATGGTGAAATCCACCATCCACCATTTTGGTGAATTATGCTGCAGGAAATCTTTGTGGCACAAGGTGTATGGTGGCGTATGGCTGAGCGAATAGTGCATGGCGTGCTTCAGCCGGCAACGCTGGAGTACGAAGCAGCGTCAGAACCACAGTGACAAGGTGCCACTAAATAAATATTAAAAATAATTGTATAAAATGGATGTAGAAAGCACCCGTAAAAAAATGTGTGAGAGCGCGGAATCAAACCAGGCACATTTGGATTCTGACCTGAGCGAACGTACTACGGCGCCACGCTTACAGATAGCAACTTTGGTGTTAAAGAAGTATTTAACTCACAAGGTCACTGATTAACTTGAGTTCTGTTTGTCACTTACTCGAGATGGATGGGATCTGTGTCTGCTACTAAAATTGCACATTAGATAAACACAAACAAAATACTTCCTGTAACGATTGTCACTGTGAAAATGAAGACAGTGCTATGCTTGTGTTACAATATACAACCGCAAGTAAAAAAAAATTTACTTGCCCCTCAGTGGACTTAGGATCAGGTAAAGCTTATCGGCGGTGACTGAGAAGTTTATTATCCGTTTCTCGCTCCTGTCTAAGGGTGAGTATCTGTTCAGGCTTTATGACGCTTGCTATGCTTATTCGATAGATACGCCCACACAATTGATTCCTCTGTCGTTAGAAACGACTACATAACGGCTTGGCTAAAAGGAATGCAGTGTGCCACAAACACTATGCTATCATATTGGTTCAGTAAGCATACAAATTGACGAGTGTGTGTTCTCTCATAAGAGCCAGTGAAGTGCTGGCGAGTGCGACTGGTGGCTGTCGGTGAGGGGAGGCGTACAATCGGTGGAAGTGCTGCAAGCGCGTCGCATCGATGTTGGTCGTTTCTTTGCGTGGGAGACCATTCACAATAAAAAACGGCTTCCTTTAGGTTAAATGATGCCGGAGCTGTGCTGTATAGTCATTTTACTCGTCCTAATTGTGTATTCTGAAATCCAGAAGCACCGATAACACTTGTACGAGCTCAGTCGGTTGGGCTATTTTTTGGTGGAAATCATGGTGGTAGAACAAAAGGGTGAAAGTCAAATTCACTGGGCTCATCTCAAAGCAGGTTGAAAGGGAAAGTATATGCAAATTTGGACGCACATTTTTACTTGAAAGTATGCTCTAGCAGTAGAGTGTGCAAGAACTGCCAGAGTTGCGTTTCTAGCGTGGCGACAAGTGACTGCAATGTTTTGCTCAAACGTTCAAAGGGGCCATTGCGAACTATAGCTCATTTATTTCTTGACAACTGCGCGCCGTTGTAAAACATTTATTCTCACTGTACATAGAGGTACCTCTAGTTTTCTAAACATTGCAACAAAAAAACACATTGGGGATGTCAAACTAATGTAAGTGCGCGAAATGTAAATATAATTACGGCCACATATTCTACGCTCCACAAAATTTGTAGCCTTGTTCATGCCGCAGGAATGAAAAAATAAACGTGCTAGAAAGCCTAATGAGCAGTGTTGGTTTCTTTTGTCAGTAAACATATATCTCCGTGCATACAAGATTTAAACACTACAAGTAAGTGACTTCACATACTGTCATGTGCTTTTTAATCATGCCACCGTCATCCACGATGCTTCCAATATGCCACCGTCATCCACCTTGCTCACCAAGCCTTCCACCAAAGGCGTTTTGCCTTGCCACCATGAGCCGGTATTTAAAATGCGAAGCATTTCTTAGCCAACTTCGGTGACTTTGAGCGTATCTATATAACTATCTCACTTTTGGGTGCTCTCAAGGTCACCCCCTTCACTTGGCGTGAAGCAAAATTAGCATGGAGGGTTAGATGGTTTCAAGAATATGACGCGCTGGTCAAGTCATGAATAATATCACAATCCCGTTGCACATGTCATCAAAGACTTCCCGCCAGACAGCGGCACACACGCACGGGCTGGTCCACTGGTATGCGGGTATGTGCCACAGGTGGTTGGCACTTAGTATCTGCCCAGGAACGACAAAAACACACAAAGGCCATTTTAACGCGTGAGCGTTAAGAAATGCCCGGCATCGGCAGCGTCGACCCAACGAAGACATAGAATAAATGTCAGTGTTCACAAAAACCTGTCACAGGCAGCGTTGACCCCCCTCCCCCCCCCTACGAATGCAAATAATAAATTTCAGGGTCCCAGCTGGAATCTAACCCAAGCATTCTGCGTAGCAACGAAGCATTCTACCTACAGAGCTACGGCAGGTCTCGGAAATGCTGTTCAAATAGACGCTAATCTTCGTGAAATGTCAATAGTGGTTGCAGTGCTGCCTAAATAATTTTTTAAACATTACATAAGCATTATTTCGATATGGCCGTCACGTCAGGTTAACGTTAATTGTGATCACTTGCCATGCGCTGAAGTTGATTTATGTAGCAGTGTCCAGGCCAGCATATACGTGAGCATCGGCGCTCCATATCAGCTTCCGGTGTTGCTAATACGCATGTTCCAGATGGCATCGTTGCGCAAGTGCAAACAACTTGTTTTATAAACATCTGCAACTCTTGAACATATGCCTGTGCGTGCAACGTCTGTACATATATTTAGCATCATTTCATGTCGTGTCGCTCAACGAAGAAAAATGCAACACAGTCACCTTTCCTCCACCTGCTTTGCATAACATCGATTCCCAGGAACGTAAGATCTACCGAACTTTTTTCACCGTCAGCACCATTGACTCACCACCACCACCACCTTCTGCCACCATTTTTTCGCCCCTCTAGCTGTCATCAGCCGGCATTTTCACCGTCACCCACCATTGCCTAACTACTACCACCACGATCTGCCATCATTTTTTTTCACTCTCGCCGTGATCAGCCATTATGCCCACTTCAGTTTCCAGCATATCCACTAATATTTCCACCATATCCACTATTCATTCCACCATATTTACCAACACTCAAAACATCCACCA
>NW_027465645.1:0-19840 GCF_043290135.1 Rhipicephalus microplus | reverse complement strand
GCAAGCTTATTGTGGTGACTTCTCAATGACTTCGTTCTGCGGCTTTGAGATTGGAAGCTCTTTGTTACGAATAAGATAAAATGTGAAAGATTTCAGGAAGCCGTTAAAGCAAATTCTCTTATCCTAAAAAATGGTTAGGGTAGGTCTTGACAAGATACTGATTTTTTCTTTGCGGCAGCGTTTTATAGCACTGCTGCTTTTTTGTCTTGTATAGTAGCAACGTGCTGTACAATTTAAAAGGTGTTTTGTGGTCGTATGCTTTCTTTACTGAGCAGGAAGCGGACCAAGGACTACATACGATGAGGGTGTCACAAGACAACCACGTGAATCCTTTTGTAGTCTAGCCCGAGTTCAATATTTTGTGCGGAAGATGCTATTCAGACAAGCCAACTTCTTCACCCACCCCCACCCCTGCTATATCTTTATAAGCTCAATTGCATCTAAGTATGTTACGTACTCCCAGTGTAAAAAATACAAATCAGTGCATCTCATGGTATGTAAGTCCCGATAAAGGTTTGTCTTACACTGCGAAAAAACGAGAATGATGATTTAGAGGGCTCACACCATACACGTAATGTTTGCGCACGGTGGCTCTGCCTACTGGTCTTCACATTTAAAGTTTTTGCAGGCCTCTTCTCCTAAGCGCAGATTTCAAAGACCCCACCTTCAATGATGCGATCGATGCTATCTGGAACAGCAGAATCTCCCATTTTGGCTTCCTGGACATCTACAGGCAATACACCCAACATGGCCACGTCACTGAAGCGCTTATTGTATTAAAGGTGATTTCAAGTGTAGCAGAATTTATTAGTTAACTAGTTCATTGGAACTGCACGTAGATGTCAAGCTGAATCAAATGTAACTTACGCTGCCCGTCAAAGCAGGAGCAAATTATCTTGCAAGGTCCCTCTTCCCAAGCCCCCGTTCAAGTGTGTGCACCGAAGAAAAGGTTTTACAGTTCGAAGCTTTCGTCCGTGAGATAGCGAAATAATGATCAAAGAGTCTAATCAAAGACACGTATATTAAAAAATGCACTAACACAAAGTAGACCAGGCACGCATATAGGCATTGTCATAAGGACAACCGGAAATTAGGTGCTACCTTCAATAAAATAGTAGATCCTTATCGTGGCCCATGTAAAACTTGCACTTAAATGCACATTTGTCATCACGACTTCCAAGACGTACGCTACAATCAGAAACTGAAGTTCTTGGTGGCCGCGTTTTGGACAACGACACGTATCTGACTCCGATGCTAAAAAAGCAGTTGCAATGCTAGAAGCTGGTTCAGTACATGTGGGAAATGTACACCACGGTCCACTGTTAAGGGGAACACGTGAGCACGCAGCCGGCGGACAGCGGGACGCCAACTGCTGGCGAGATTTGGAAACGCGGAGCATCCACGCAGAATCGCTAGGGCGGTACTTGCCAGCGTCGTCTGCATGCTACTTCCCCGCCCTACGCTCGGCGCGCGCTGGCGACAGGCTTGCTGTGCTCGCTTCATCGTCCATCAATTTCCATGTCTGTTATCAAAAGTGGCTGGCTGGTTCAAATGGCTTTTGAAAAGCTTATGATTACAATTTTGGTCAGCACAAACGTTAGGCTACGCGAGTCATGGGCTTCCTTATCGCTTCCACAGATTTCCACAGCTGGGGGCACATTTATTCGCTGATCACAATTTCGGCGGGGCTAGTTCTTAGAAGCGGCATGGCTAGAGTAACTGAGGACGAAAGGCTTCGAATATTCGAGCGGTACACCAAAGAATACAGCCAGCGTGATGTCACTGCCATCGTGAAATGGCCAGTTTCTCATTACCAGCGTAATCTTCGGCTTTACGAATGTATTTCTGTTTTCATTTTCAAGTTCTGTCACGCGCAGTTCTATTTTGCTTACACAGATTTGCATTTTATTGTGTGTTTCACAGGGATGAGATGCGTTTCATTACCTTTTGTATTATTCAAATGTTTTGAGACTACAGATCTCGCCTCACTCAACCTGTCTAAGTTTGAGAAATTAATTTTAATTTGTTTACTCCATAGTGTTTCACGTACACCACTTTTCAGCGCTCGTATTGGTGAAATGTAATGATTTTCAAAAAGTGAACACTATCGCATATTCGAAATAAGGAGCTTGTGGCGTTTTCGCTTCAACGAAGAAAACGAAATGTAACGCGAGTTAGAACTAACATTTGTTGCGTATTGCAATCCACAACAAATATATTATTTGGCGTCACGCTGTAGTGGCATAGATTGAAGTATTTTTAATCATGTGTTTTCTTCACATGCTTTAAATCCTATAAGTGCATGGCTTTCCTTTGCATTTAGCCTGTAATCTGAAATCGACTGCTGTGGCCATGAATGGAATTGCAACAAAGCTGCCGAGAAAGCACAACAACAACCGACCGGAACTTTTTTTTCTGCACGCTGATTTCCCAGGGGAGGGGCAGGTAGAGTGGGGAAATGCGAACGCTGTATCCAGAGCCCAGCAAGCACCGAAGCGGGAAGTTGCAGGCGAAAGGTGGCGAGCCCCACCCTTTCCGAGCCGCCAGCCACGCGTTGCGATGTTCCCTCCAAGAGTGGACCGTACTGTACGTTTCGACTGCTAGAAGTTGAAGACTAGGGGTGCTATGCAGGGTGACCAGAGCTTCTCGGGGGCACAAATGTGCTCGAAGCTTGCTCCACTGCCGCCATAGCATAAAGACAGTGCATGCGGAGCGCATGATAGCAGTGCAGACAAAAGTGGCTACAAGAACGCGCATGACATCAGAAACGCATGTGATACATCTGCAGAGGTTATCAAAGAACCACCGTGTGTGAACAAATAGCACCAACAAGCATTAAAATTTCAACTGTGCGGCAATTTCAGTGTCATTGTCATGCCATCTCTTTGCCAGATCAGCACGCACCTACCCTAGGCGTGTTCGTGCACGGTTGTCTTGTTTCAGCGAGGTTCTTTTGTTCCACCTGTGGCATGAAAATTTTCGTTCTCGAAAGCAGCAAGGGCGCACACACAGCGCTCTCGTGCTGCTGATTTCTCTTCCATCAAATATGCAGATGAATTTAAGGACAGGCTGCCCCCAGGGGCGCTCGTACTAGGGCGACAATGCACCTGACAGTGGATGCTTGGAGAACCCTATGATATTGAATGCGAGAAATTCTAACCACGTGATAATAGAACTTTTACTTGAGCGTTCGTGTGCATAAACTGCACACTAAAGCTAATGAATGAATCGTTCCGCTTGCTCGCGTTCCAGTATAAACACTGCTGCTTGGCAAGAGCAAAAGTGGTGGGTGGACTATCTTCGCCACGGACGTCTGTCAATTGAGCTGAGGGACGCAAGAACTCGAATACAAAGTTTTTAATTCTGAGAAAACCTTAGCTCAACTCGTGACTGTCATAGTGTCGGACGCTAAGTAGCAGCTATTTGCACGGCTTGTGCAAGGCTTGAGCCATAGAGGTCGTTGCGATAACCTAGCTCCTTCCAGCTTTTTCATCGGTTGTCTATTTAGTCTGCTGAGTCTTCTTGGAAAGTAACCCGTATCACCTCTGTTTTAATTTGTATTATGCTAATTATCTAGGGCTTAATAGACATACCATTGAACAGCTTTGTCTTTGTTGGTAAGGTTTCAATAGGACACCATTGGTTTTCTCGGATGCAAATAACGAGGTCGTGAGTTGTATGGAGCTTTTTAACGTAACACCAATATAGGCGATTCTAATTACCTTCAGATTAGTAAGGTTTAGTAAGCATGGTTTTACATAGCGTGCCTATGAGTAACGTCGTGTTCGTTAGCATGGTTTATTTAGCATGTTCTGAAGACGTAATGCAATTATCTCGGTCATGGCTTGGTCATACCATGTTCATTCCTAATTATCCAAGTCAGCGAAGCGAAGTAGTCAATTTACCGGCACCACATGCTGAAAGACGAATACGATGACGAAGAGAACTGGTACCGTTTAAGTAGCGTTTAGAAAGTACAGGCCGATCCAGATGATTCAAAAGTGGCCTTGGGTTCAGCAGCGGTAGCGAAGTTGTAAAGCGCTTGGCCAGAGCCAATCTCAGAGGCCACCATGAAAATTATTTTAAAGCAGACTCATTGCAGGCAATAAAAGCTTCAGACTGAGTTTAATCGGCCCGTGCCATAAATTATCATAAGAAAACGTTTCTGACACATTTACTGCATGGGTGCACTTCTTCACTTATTAGAACGACATACTCTGCTTTGGAAACACCACCCAAGTTTCTCAATCGCCCTTGACGCCGCGCCGCGCTCCACCGTAACCAAAGGAATGCAGTGCACTGGGGGGTTGATTTGACTTGTTCGTACTGCTGCCATGTTCAAAAGAGGGTGTCGCCAGAGCTCGGAAAGATCCCAAGTTTTGCGAAACTCGGGCCATCTTGCATAGTGTCCTATGCAGGCTTTATTCTCAAGTTAAAACAGGCCTGCCTATAGTGTGACGAATATAGACACTACACTACTTGGCGTAGCGTTTCTACGAAGCGACAGCGATTGGTGTTGAGAAAAAGTGACTTCAAAAACAAAAGCAGTAGTATGAAAAAAAGCGCAGAAGCTTCTAAGCTTCTTTGAAGATGAATAATGTTGTCCTTACCAGTGGGATGGCATGTCAGGCCCGTATATGTTAAAGCGAATTTCCGAAATGGCATCGTAAATTACAGACAAAAATTAACGTGTAAAAAGCCTAATTTTATTATTACGTTGACACAGATACAGGAATGGTTTTACGAGAAAAAGGAAACACTATTTTTGCCATTTAGAAAACACCCTAAAGTCATGCTTGCAGCAGGGTCAAATCGATGTTTTTCGCGCATTCTCTATACCGAAATGATGAAGAAAGTAGCAAGAACAGTGGATAACTAGTGTTTCGTTCATTTAAAAAAATGTCAGCTAACTACGAACACAAACTGCAGCATTACACATATTCTGTGTGTGACCGCGCACTTCTATAATAAACAATAATCAGTCCTACCTAGCCCCTTCGCCTCCTCATACACATGCCGCCAAAGCAGCGTTCTCTTACAATTTCGTATTATTACGTATATATTCGGGTATGTTTGTGCGTGTGTGTGTGTCTGTTTCTAAAACGATATGATAACTTTGAGTTATGACAAATAGCATAGTTTTCGAAATGATAACCACTCAAATTTGCCTAAATCCTACGCACATGTTACTACAAGCCTGCACGTGAACACTTCTGTGCTTGAGCGAGGAATATCGCTAAGCGTAGCATGAGGAATTCGACAACTAAGAAGGTCGCTGAAACGAGTGTTTGAAAACAATAATTATGCACGCTGAGTGATGTTGTAAAAACATTGGCTCTAGCGAGAATGTCTTATGCTCGTCTAAAGCGCGTTTTTTTCGTTTATTTCCTGTAATGCTGGCATATGCATGACATTAATTACCCAGTTAAAAGTCATGCCACGCCTAGAAAAATTCTCAACAGTTGCTGTAGTAAAAGCTCATTTAGATAAAGTTGGAACTCGATAGAACGAAATTGAAGTTTTCGCGCATTCTCTATACCGTAGTGATTTAGAAAATAGCAAGAGCAGTTGAGAACTAGTTGATTGTTTATTTCGAAGCAAGCTGGCTGATATCAGCTGCCAATGAAAAAATTAAAAGCTGCTGTAACATATTGATAATTTAGTTCAAGAGATACTGGATACAAGAAGTGACAAATCCAATATTGAAGTCCACTACAAACGGGCAATAGCTGTTTGTAGTGGTAAAATGACACGAGCAATTGATAACAGACACAAGATATTTTCACAGTATTCGTTCTTTCTAGACGGTGTACCTTCACATAAAATCAAAGGCCACAGTTTCGAGGCCATCCTACTACGTCGTCGGAATATCTCTGGACAGCTCATTCAACGCCCAACTCCTGAATTTGATGAAGTGAGTCCCACGTATACGAGAATAGCAATACTCAGCACTTATTGCCGAGCTACTCATAACATGCCAAGAAAGGTTTCGCTCACCAGCTTTCCTCGAAAAGTTTCGACAACCATTGAAAAGTATGAGCATTTGGATCTCTGCTTAACGAAAACATTGCCCCTTTACCAACGAAATTCAGCTAAAAAAGAACTGTTAGCTAAAAAAACTAACGATACATATATCAATTGCTGTATCAATTGCTATATGCATAGTTGCCTTTCTACATGAATGAGTACCAATAAAGTGTAAAATATATCATTGGCTAACTTCTCTGTGTTGAGAGTTGCCCTGTTATAATAATTAACGTCACACGTTCCAAAATATTTATGTATATAATGAAAAAAAAAGATATGTGCCCGCTGCTCATGCGGTTCACTCAAAGTAATTTTGAGAGCCTGCCCGAGGTGATCAGTGTTGCGTTTTCTTTCAGTTCGAAAAGTGATATTTCAGGAAGGCACGTATATCTCAGTGCAAGATTTCAAGCCTGATCCCCCTCCCCTCCTTTTTTTACTGGTAGCTCTAGCCTTCAACATCAGCCAACTTTCGGCCCAGCTGATGGCAGAAGCAAGCCATAGTATTTTGCGCAAGTTGCTTGACATTTAATCTACTGTTTATCTCAAGTCATAAAAGACGCAAATTCAAGAAGCAAATAATAAAAACTAAAGCACGTTCAATTGCTAATGTCCCCTGTTGCATGCAGCCGGATTTGCGACGCAAGTCAGAATGTATGAAAGCGGTTTAAGTACTGTAACCACGGTTTCTGAGCATAAAGGTGCAGTCTAGTCTATTTTTTGATGTTTGGTAAAATTAAGTTCTGTGCGTTTAAAACTGTTCATTTCAGGACAGTGTTCACACCGTCGATGTTCATCTCTATATCACACCTCTCGTATTCCGTGAGGACATTCACAGATTGCCGTATATTTCCCGTGGCCATGGCGTCTCAGCCTAAAGATCTATCACGAGGCACTGACTACAGCTACGGTCACACGGTGGTAAGTGTTCACGCTCACTACCAGCTCTAATGAAGATATTCATTAAAGAAAGAAGCAACCTACTTTACAAATCTACAAGGGACAAATCACAGCATATCCATAGACTGCATAATGATGGTAGGGCGAAGTGTCTGTCCGTCTGTTCGTGCATCCATGCATCGGTCTAACCGTGGATGGTACCACCATCTCGGCATCTTTTCATTTTATATGGACAGATGGATGTATCCAGCAGTGCTCTTTGGATCGGGCGGTGGCTCACGCCACCGAGCCATAAAGTTAAGTACCATCACTGTATGCTCAAGAATTAAATTTCACTCGCGCCTCAATTAGCCAGCGTTCAGTTAGCCTCCTCCTGGTTCTATCTGCCCGTTAAATGTCTATTAGGCCTTCACTGTCCCTTATCCCCAATGATTTGAAAAATTTGGCGCCATTATTTTCGACAATTGGGTGAAGCCCTTTACAGAACAATATCAAAATCGTATTTTGCTCGGTAAGTCTTGGTCCACAGTACTCCCATTCTAACCTCGAAGAGCACAGAGAGTCACCGAGAATAATCGTAGATTTTTTCATTGCAATTTCCTGCTTAGAAGTTCGGTAGGTCTCCAGGGATGACATCGTAAGCATTCTCATCTTCCACATGTCCCTCTCTGTTTCCTTCACCTTCTTCTTAACCAATGTTTTCTTTTGGCTTGGTGTTCTGCTGTTGTCTGAATACTTGCTTGACCATTTTCGAGTACATTTCTTCCATTTAGTATCGATTTTTGTCATGTACAAGTAACTGAAAACTTTCCTAACTCAAGGCTCCTCTCCCATTTTTCTCAATCGCTCCTCAAGTTCTATCTTGCTGCTAGCTTCCTTGCCCTAAAACGATGTCCATTCCATGTCTCCCTGTACCCCCGGATTTGTGGTATTCCCGTGTGCTCTCAAAGTAAGTCTACCTTTTTTTTAATCTTGTTGAACTTCTGATTTCATGCACAAACTACATTGCCGAGTGTCAAACCCGTGACCAAGACACCTTTCCAAATCCCTCTCACAACGCCATACCTATTGTAGTTCAACCGTGCCTTATTTTCATTACAGCTACATTTTTGGTGCCCTTAGTCATCACGTATCTTTCGGGCTCCCTTCGATACTCTGCCCCGTTATTTACCCTTACGCCTAAGTATTTGTACTTATCCACCATTTCTATCGTGACCTGTATTTTATGCTCACTGCCTTTGTTATCATTAAAAATCATAATTGCCGGTTTTTCCCTGCTGAACTTCAAATTTAACCTCTCTCCCTCATTGCCACAGATGTCTGTCAATCCCTAAAGATCTTCCTTGTTGTCGCCTAATAATACTATATCATCAACATACATCAATGCTGGTAATTACTGGTCGATGTTTTTTCTTTGTTTGGCAAAAGAGAAGCTGAATCCGAGACGACTCCCCTCTAATTGGGCTTCTAGTCCTGTAGATACAACATAAATAGCAAAGGTGATAAGGGACATTCCTGTCGAAGCCAGCATTGTATCTCTATAGGTTCAGATACCTGTTCTTTTAATTTGATACCTACCCTGTTACTTTTGTCGATGTCGTTTAGAAGATTAGTTATTCCTACTTCCACATTTAGTTTGTCGAGTATTCCCCAAAAGTATACTTGAATCATACTATCGTAAGCTCCCTTGACATCTATAAATACCAGTCACAGGGGCCTGTGTTCTTTTTTTTGCTATTTGAATACACCACATCAATGAAAACAGATTGTCGTTCAACGTCCTTCGTTTACGGAACCCATTTTGCAGTTCTCCCAGCAACCCCTCATTCTCCACCTATGTCTTTAGGCTTTACTATCTGCATCACCAGCCTGTAAACT
The DNA here is from genome assembly GCF_043290135.1 of Rhipicephalus microplus. Lineage (NCBI taxonomy): Eukaryota > Metazoa > Arthropoda > Arachnida > Ixodida > Ixodidae > Rhipicephalus > Rhipicephalus microplus. The sequence continues at coordinate 11,038 of NW_027465645.1, read as the reverse complement.
ACTGATGTCAGTGTTACAAGACGGTAGTTGTTTATATCGGCTTTGTCTCACTTTTCTTCATAGATGATGCTTATCCTGCTTAGTTTCCACCCTTCGGGAGCTTAACCCTCTATAATTGCTTTGCTCGCTGCCTCTCTTAATATTTGCCTGGAGTTTGGTCCACGTTTCTCTGATGGAAAGATTGGGAAGCCGTCATGGCCTGTTGATGTGCTATTAGGAACTCTTTTCTCTGCCCTTTCCCACTCTTGTTGTCCCAGTGGAGCCACTGTGCTAATTGGTCCATCCTAATCTGGTACGGCGCATGCAGCGCTTTCTTGGTTTTTATTTTTTTTCTGTCAGCATTGTTTTTATATATTAAATTGCCTCAACCCTTTCTAGTCTGACCCCTAGAACTGTGGTCATAAACCTCTGTTTCATGCTTGTCTTATTACTCAGAGAATCGAGATGGTTCCAAAACTTTGCAGCTGCCTTTCTATCCTTTCTGTTTAGTTCCGCCATCCATTGGGCCCTCTTTCTTCTGATCTTTTCACTGATCAAATCGGACGCTTTCCATTTGCCACTCAAAAAGGTATCCCATTTTCTTTTGACATCATCATCTGGTTCAACAATATAATCAGCATACCTGTGCTTCCTGGAGGCTTTCTGGCGTCTTACTATGGCTCCCTTAACTTCCTCATCACACCAGCTCTTGGGTTGTCGTCAGCTTTTCCCGGTTAACTTGACTCGTACCTTAGCAAGCTCTAACTGAAACAATTGAGTTAGATTTGTGTACTTCAACTCTGTTTTAGTATCCTCGGTGATTATTTTCTCAACCTCTTTAGTTGCTGTTTCTATTTGCCTTTCTGAGTAAATATTGCCGTGTGGTTGCTCGTAATACAACCTTTCCAATTCAATTTCTCTTCCAAAACTCAGCTTGATACGTTTGTGATCACTACCTAAGCTTCTGGGCCCATATTCACCTATGTTCATCACCCTTAGCTAATCATAAATCCTGTGCGACATTACTGCCTAATCTAACTTCGACTGCAGCCTTCCCACCTTCCATGTTATCTGCCCTTCACATTTATCGGGGCTGTTGGAAATGATTAAATCGTACTTCCACACATATTTATTAGCATTCTGCCTGTTGGGTCAGTATGGTCATCTATTCCTTTTATGTGCGCATTTATATATCTTAATATAAAAAACTCGCACTACTCTCCTAGTTCGTCAATGTCATTTCCTGTGCACTTCAATATTTTTAGATTTTCCTCTCCGTGTTTTGACCCTGTCCACAAGTACACAAAACCCAGAAACGTCATTTCCCCGCCACTTTTCTTTTTAGCATGAATGTTCCTTGCGCTCCTGCTTAACTCTTTGCCAGTCTGTATTTTATGGATGAATGCCCCTACACCACCTTTCTTTTTGCTGCCTTCTGTTTTATTACAATACTCGCACGCGCAGTCTGGAATTTTAAAAGGTTGTTCCATGTTCCTAACATGTGTTTCTACAAAACCATATACTATTGGCCTCTCCTCCCTTAGCTGTTTTTCCGTCTCTTCCCACTTCAACCCTTTCGTGCCACCCTGCATATTAATATACCCTATGTCTGAACTGGCACAGCCCTCGTGGGTACGTTGATTTCTGCCCCGGACTGTACGTAAATATTGGTGCCACTTTGTAATTCTACCTGTCTATACGACATGTCAAAGAGTCCCCCTGGTAGTTTTCCTCGTTGCTATCTATCCTGCACCCCGAAGGGCCCACGTGCCCCCTAAAAAACATCTTGCAAGTCGCCAACCCACCGCATGACCTAACCTCCCATCGAAGCGAATTCTGCCTGGTTGAAAACCACCCCACCTATGCATCTTTCTGTTTATTTACACCACCTCAAAGCCTTTTTCTCGACTCATCCGCCATATATCTTGGTTTGCGTTGACAACCGCACTTCGCACGTTGCCGTTCCGCAGCAGTGCCTGCGGTATTGTGCATATCACTACCTGTACCTGAGGAGAAATGGCGCGCATGTAATCAACCCCTTTCGCCACTGTGGTCCCTAAGCCTGCCGTATCTTCATTTAAGACATCGTTTATAGCACCTGCAATTATCACGAGGTTCCAATAATTAGCTGTAGTTTTGAGTTTTGCGCTCGCTTGCCTCATGAAGGCTTCCAGCTTGTGTTCTGGACACGTCCCTACTGCAACCCTCTTGTCACCTCTTATACTCTTTTTGCTTGCTTCTGTGCATAAACTTAAATTCGAGTCCCCGAAGATTATCACACGTTGTGACTTTTCAGCTGGGGCGTCCTGCCCCTGAGGGTTACTTGCACTTGTGACACCTGCTGCTTTGTCGCCTCCCAGCCACACCACTACTTCACTGACGCTGGGTCTTGCGGTCATTAAACCGGCTGAACCTGTTCTTTCTGAACTTGCTTGCTCTTTCTTCTCCGCCGTTCTGGTGGAGAAGAAAGTGCATCCACATGTAAGTACATCCACATGTACATCCACGTGTAACAATACATCCACGTGTAACAGTACATCCACATGTACTGTTACAGCATGGCGCCACATTATTTGTCGGGAGCAGTGTCGCGACAGCGACTACTTATTCCTCAGTCTGGCTCACCGCTGTGCGGGTGACTCCCCAGCACAAGGTGCGGTGAAGAAAGGCTCACTGGGTTTGACGACAAAGACGCGTTCCGACGAGAATGGCTTAGTCCGCGTTTGGGCGGCCTCTTTTTATTAGCTTACCTTTTCGTCGGGCGCCATCTACCGACAGACCATCTTTCGCGCGCCCCAAACACAAATAATTTACCCAAGAATGTTGTATGTACGCTTGTTGTACATACATATTCAAGAACCGTATGGGGAGAGGGGGGTGGAGTCACACTAGACGCACTGCCGACACTTCGAGTCGCGCGTATATATTATATGAAACTAAGTACTAAGTAAGACAACAACAAAAACATATTACAAGGGATTCACTATAACGTCATTGCATCAATACAAAGCATTATCACACAAGAGTTCCTTTCGAAAATGTTTGTGGTTACCCAAACGCATGAAGTCATGTAGAAGACTACGAAGAGTGGCACAAACGCGAATTAAATAAAAAAATGAAGAGAAACGCTCTCAAGTTGCCCCACCCACGCACTGGTCGGACCGTAACTCGCAAGTGGAGCCCTGTGCAGTATATTCCTTCGTGCACCATGGCAATTAATGAACATTCAGACATCATGCTCTTTCTACCTGCCTAAATCTAACATACTTTTATACTACTACTTCAAAACAAGACTATTTTGCAGTATTTGTAAAAAAAGAAAAAAAAACTTTCACCCATTTTCCTCAGCTTTCTGTGGTGATCTCCGCTTCGAATCACGACAAAGCACTACATCCCCTTATGTGACAAAAAAAGAAGAGATGTACTTCTGTAATGCAAAAGCCCAGCGGGTGTGAGCACCAGATCATATGGGGCGGCTCAGGTATGCGATAGGGCTACGTGCCGTTACTACCCTAATTCTGCCACAAACTGGTGACATGTCCAACAGGCTGAGTATCCACACGACAATTAACACCGCTCTTTTACTTGGCAACCAATCTAGTTTCTGAGGAATGATAATTGATTAAAACATTATTTTGGTCCTGAGAAGACGCAGGGGAGACCACGCGCCACCCGGCTAATTCCACGTAGGGACTGTCAAGCCGAGCTTGGCGTCCTGTTCATGGGCACTCTGGACAGCTAGAGTTTGATCCTTAAGTTCGGGGCTGCGTAAGAGCCCAGCCCACCTGCCCTCGCTGAGGGCTGGGCCAATGGCATCACGATCTCACAACACAGAATTGAATGTTGCTAAGAGTCCACAAGCAGGGCAACCCACACATGGATATTGTTCAGGGTGGATGGCATGAAGAACCGCAGGGTTAAGGTACGCACTGGATTGCAATAGTCTAAGGCTGGCTGCCTGCGCCCTGCACAAGGCAGGGTGTGGGAGAGATGATTGATTGATTTGTGGTGTTTAAAGTCCCAAAACCACCACATGATTATGAAAGACGCCGTAGTGGAGGGCTCCGGAAATTTTGACCACACGGGGTTCTTTAACATGCACCCGAATCTGAGTACACGGGCCAACAACATTTCCGCCTCCATCGGAAATAGGGTGTGGGAGAGGGAATAGCCTTCTTGACGGATAGAAGTGCTTTGTTATTTTGATGAACGTAAGTAGGGTTCCAAGCGAGGCAGAGGGACTGCAGAGGCGGCACGGTCAGTGAGTCCTCGCGCGGTCTCATGTGAACCCTTGTTCGGGTTATAGGTAGAGCCCTCATTTGACCCCAGGTGAGCGGGAATCCAATTGAAAAAATAGGGCCTGGTACTCTTGACGCTTTGGAGAATGCGGAGGGTCTAAGGGGCTTCAGTCCCGGTTTCGTAGGCTTTGATATCCACCTCTGAGTCGCTGTATATTGACTCTCTGCGACTATCTAGCATAGCCAGCGCAATTGCAACCTTTTCGGCTATCACAGGCTTCGATGTGCGTACCGTGGCGGAGAAAGTGAGCCTGGAATTTCAGTCGACGACGGAAACAGCGAATGCCGCTTGTTGGACATATAGCACTGCATCCACAAAGCTTGCGCCAGTGGGGTTGCTACAGACGTGCTCGAGCAGAGCTCTAGCCCTGGCCCTACGTCGACCAACGTTGTGCGCAGGGTGCATAATGTGGGGAATGGGGACGATGCACAGTTGAGACCTGATGCTTCTGGGAATCTGCATGGATTGGGGCACTGGTCAGTAGTGTTGAGGTCCAAATCGTCGAGTATCTTGCGGCCTGATTTGGTTCTGGACTGATTGATATTATTCTCAGAAAAATTTATTGGTCTCTCTTTTCTGTTTATCCTTTGAAAAATACGAGCTCCTATTCGCCTTTTTAAGGCCGCTGTCACTATTGCTGTCTCCTTTTTCTGATGCGGGACGCTTGTCTTTAAAGCGCCTTTAGAGCCAAAGTAACGGAATTTAAATAATTTTTACCCTTTGAGCTCCCCAAGAAAACAGGTACAAAGTGGTTCGTAAGGTTCGTAATTGGGCTCGTAAACTCTGAGTGTGCGGGTATCTGTTTTCAGTAATATTTTACATGTGTCATCACACCATGCAGGTCTCTCTTAGCGCACGAAGTGTTAAGAAGCGCAGCCACACCTAACCTATCGAGCTTAGGTTAGTGACAACTGTCAACTATGTGTTCGGGGTAGCTCATTTGCGTTTGTGGGACCAGACATCTTTCCAAGTTCATTGCAAGGCCCATTGACATTAAACACTCAAAACCGGAGTATGTGTGAGCCAGAAATGTGCTGTACAAATGCACTCACTTCTTTTTTGTCCTATGAACATCCCCCGCTCACGGTCCAGTTCATGCTCGCATGTCATACGCAGTAAGCTTTCTTTTCCTCGTTTCCTCACGAACATTTCCACTCCGGTCTCACTTCCTAAAGCTTGTATACTTGCATAGCAGCCTCAGCAAATGAAACTTTTGTATTTGGGCGCTCTGGCATCTCATCGGCTTTCATTTCATCGTAACGATCGACCACCCCAACGATAACTTGCTCCGTTTTTATATGAACCGCCCAATCCACCGACCCTGCTTGAACCTGCTTGAGTTTGTCGAAAATGCTTGGCGTTAGTATGGCATCTACTCCTGCAAGTTTATTTGTGATCACACACAGTTCAATCAGCTCAGGGGCAGCACCTCTTTGAGAAGTATAGAGCCGCATTAGGACATACATCAGGCACCCCGCGGTAGTCTAGTGGCTAAGGTACTCGACTGCTGACCCGCAGGGCGCAGGTTCGAATCTCGGCTGCGGCGGCTGCATTTCCGACGGAGGCTGAAATGTTGTAGGCCCGTGTGCTCATATTTGGGTGCACGCTAAAGAACCCCAGGTGGTCTAAATTTCCGGAGCCCTCCACTACGGCGTCTCTCATTATCATATAGTGGTTTTGGGACGTTCCACCCCAAATATCAATCAATCAAAGAAGTACTTCAGGTCAGCCTGAACAGCATGCCCAAATGCTCCTCTCAGGCATACTTTATTAGCTGGCATTTTGCTACAGCGGGAATCAGCTTCTCTCTGAGAACGGTTATGGCAGATCCTTAATCTAGACACACCTTAAACGTGTTTCTTAAAACTCAACCCATGTTAACCTTGACGTACGAACCATGTCTGTAACAGAAACTTTCCCTCATGTCATAGGTTCGCACACTGCCCTCATCGTCAACCTTTCAGGCGGGTGTACCTTCTTCCCCCCGTCTGCTGCCGCTGTTATCGGTGTCGTTTTCGGGCATTGCCATTGATATTGTCCGCTTTCCTCACAAGCATAGCATCGGAGCATCGTCTTCTCGTTTCATATGGATGGCCGATCCGCCACGTGGTGATTAAACGATTCCCCACTCTTCGATTTAGCAACGTTGATTTTCCCCATCTTCTCTTTTCGTCATATTTCTGCGCAAGCTTCGCTAGAAACTAGGGCCTGAGCCCCTCTGCTGACTCATTCTGTAAGACGTCTGGCCGCATGTCTTCATTCATTAGCTGTTTGACGCGGTCGGAACTCAATAACGCACGTAGCTCCTGTAAAGTTTCAATCTCCCTACTACGAACGAAGCAGTCAAGTAGAATCTCAAGCCAACTGAACAACTGCCTCCGCGTCTCATCTCTCTTCCAACATGTGTAAAGACAGCGTTTGTATACCTCGGCGGTAAGCTTGAGTTCCTGTAGGATGAGGTAATGAATCTTTTCTTGAGAAAAGACTCGCTCTTCAGCTTGGTTTGCTACCAATGCCCAAGATTTTTCATTCAAAAACAGCATAACAATAGCCCCCTGAACATCTTTGGTAATACCGCAACCTCTAAGGATATTTTCAGCGCTGCGGAACCAGGCGCGCTCATCGGAAACCAGAACTGGTGGAAGAACTGCTCGCAACCAATCCGCATACCGTGCCAAACCGGACCTGCCATTCCGCTCCACCTCAACTCCTGCCCGAGACTGACGCTTCACTTTTTGTAGCTCAATTTGGAGCTTCAACCCTTCCATTTCTTGTTCCTTCGTTTAAACTTGAACAGCAAAATTTGTGCTTTCACTAGCAACCCAGTTTGCGCCGGCCATACCCGCCGATGTTTCATTTCAATCTGGCTCCTGGTCCTCAGTAGTCCCGTCTACCCTCTGACTTCTCGTCACCCTAGTCGCCATGGTACGCCCGGAGAAAACGAAACAGGGACCCACCTGTGGTTCTCTGTGTGTAGATGAGCCGCCGCACCACCTCCGAGTAGATCTCCGGTCAGCAAGTAGTGGAACCAATTCTCCGCTTCAGTTGGATGTACGCGCACCACTCAGTCTCTCTCTTGGTAGGTGTGCTGGTCACCGGTTGCCCGATGATTCTTTTCATAACTCCAGTCATCGCCAGCCACTCTGAGTGACAAGCCGATGTCCAAGTGTAAAAATTCGTCACTCTACATTCCGGCTCAGTTGATTGCCACGGTCAGTGTTGCGCAGAGTTTAGGTTTCTTGAACTGCATATCTTCATCTCTGCTCTGACATCACCTGATGATCGTGTTTTTCTGACCCCACCTTTGACTTTCGGTGTGTGTGTGCCAGGAAGGCAGGATGTCTCACTGTCATCCAGGAAGCCGCTGCGACATCCAGCCGACTGTGCCAGTTAAGATTGGATTGATGTATGTAATTCCAATGGTTCAGATGATCACGGCGACACGTTGAAGGACTGGACTGCTTGTTCGCTTCCTGAAAACATCAGTTTATTCACACCGATACACTTATATACAAACAAAGGCTGGGGTGGACGCCGACACACAGTAAGCACTGGGCTGTATTAATATTACCACCATTGATGAACGAGCCACTGTGGCTCATACGCGTTTTGGGCTGCGAAGAAGAAAACATCTTCGTTGCTCTGGTTCAAGTGAACTCCTGGCTGCGGGTATTGTTTTGCTCGTGACATTACTGGTGGAGACGCTGGGTACGTGTACTTCGGCTGTGTCTGCCATCGTGGAGACAGCTACATCCCCCAGGGCAAGAATCAGCCGCCGCCTGCGTGCGTTACCCCCTGAATTCGGTCTCATGGCATCGACACCCAGAAAGATGGCAACTGCGATGACAAGCCAGGCGGTTAAAATCAGCGATGCCCATGGTTCTCTTCTCGCCCATGTTTTTCGCGTGCCACAGACGCCAAAGCCGTTTCATGGAGACATCTTCGAGGATGTTGATGACTGGCTCGACCACTTTGATCGGGTTGCCAGTATCAACAAATGGGACGATGTTCGCAAGCTGCGCCGAGTTTAGTTCTACTTGGAGGATTCTGCGAAGACGTGGTACGAGAACCACAAGGGCTCCTTTGCAACATGGCAAGAGTTTAGCCGACAGCTCTGTGACGCCTATCGCCACACCGTGAGGAAGGAGAGGGCTTAACAAGCCATATTCTGCAGAAACCAATGGTCGAACGAACGTGTATCCATGTTTGTCGAGGACATGTTTCGGCCCTTCAAGCGCGCGGGCCCTGCCATGCGCGAGGAAAAGAAGGTGCGGCATTTGATGCGCGGAGTAAAAGAACAGCTTTTCGCTGGGCTCGTGCGCAATCCACCGACGATAGTCGCCCAGTTCATCATTGAGGCAGCCACGATGGAACGTACGCTGCAGCAGCGGTCGTCACAATACTAACGCCAGATGCCGGCCACCACATGCTCTATCGGCTCTGACAGCGAGAGAGAGGCCCTCGCAGACTTCATTCGAAGTATCGTTCAGGACGAATTGCGACAGCTTCAGGCAGTGGGATCCCATCCACTTGTGTCAGCCCTCGCGGATGTATTCAGACAAAAAGTCTGGCAGGCCGTGACACCCCTGGCCCCAATCGCACCACCGATTCCCGAGACCCCAGTCCTGACATACGCAGCGGCAGTGCGATCCCCTGCGCCACCGGCTACAGTTACTGCTATGCGGCCAAGGTACCAGGCTATGCAGCCATTGCACGACACTGCTTCGAGCGCGCCTGTTGGCTGAAGGTTTTCGAGCCCACCCACCTATCTGCCGTCTATCTCAAGAAAAAGTGGTTGCAAGGCAAGCACGTGGCGCACCTCGGATAACCGCCCACTCTGCTATCACTATGATCAAGCGGGTCACGTATACCGTAACTGTCAATACCAGCAACTAGGTCTCCGCAGCTTCCACCGTGATGCTCGATGTCCGCGCTACAGTGAGCGCCCCCGCGAAATCGAAGCCTATCTCACAGGCCAACGTACTCTTTCGACTATTCAGCACCACCAGTCGAGATCACCATCGCCTCGCCGATCTACGTCACCCAGTTTGCCCTCATCGTCTTTCGCTCCTTTCAGGAGCCGATCAACAAGTCCCTGCAGGGGAAACTAGGAACGGTGACTTCTGGGGGTGAAGTCGCGGCCCGGTGAACTGTAGAAGACCCTTCATCGACGCAACGACCGGACGAGGACGATTCCGGTTTTGCAGTGTTCTCCGACACCAAAAAGATTGTTTTTGCCGAAATTGCCGTCTTCGTCGACAATCATGCTGTTAACGTCTTCGTCGACACCTGTGCCGACTATTCCCTAATGAGCGCCACACTGGCATCTGAACTGAGGAAGGTTACCACGCCATGGCAAGGACCCCAGTTGCGCACGGCAGGTGGCCCATCTGGTGACGCCTACTGGTATGTGCACGGCACGCATTCGAATACGTACGTCGACATTTGCGGGCTCTTTCCTCGTATTGCGCGTGTGCTCTCGGCCAGATATTATAAGAATGGACTTACTTTTCGCGCTGTGAATCGCCAGTGAGTGACTGACTTTATTGGTAACCTCGCGTCTTTATTTTTGTTTCGTCTTTTTCTTATATTTTTCCTATTTTTTTATTTCTCATTTAACTTTTGTTCCCACAATGAACTACGTTATTCCGCCTTACGCCGTTTATTTTGCTCGCATGCTAATTTTCATCTAATTTTCTTTTCTTTTTTTGCCTTCATGTACAGCATCGAGACGATGCTTCTTGGGAGAGGGGGTAATGCCACCTTTCATGAACGAGCCACTGTGGCTCATACGCGTTTTGGGCTGCGAAGAAGAAGAGAACATCTTCGTTGCTCTGGTTCAAGCAAACTCCTTGCTGCAGGTCTTGTTTTGCTCGTGACAATATTGACGTTGGCCTTACTTCCGAGCCCTTCGTATACTCCACACATCGACACCAACTTCTCGATGTAGTATCAACCTTGCATCAGAGTCTGCTCTAAGCACGATCTTTGTCCCCGCTTCCCGATCTCGTTTTCGAGTATCAACCTCCCCTTCTCTCCATTTCTCTTCACTAAATACCTCGCGTCTCATCTGAGACAGCCTCTTGGGACAAACCCCTACTCAATGCTCCACCATTGGAGCATTGAGAACAACACCTCTTTCCTGAGAGACGGGTCTTCGCCTCTGCGTTTGCACACTTTGCTATCCTTCGAGCATCGGCTAAGAACAAGTCTGTCATTTCGTCGACGTACAGCCTAAAAGATACTTTCATGCGACAACAAGCCTGTCTAGACAGCTGGTCGGCTGTCTGCAGTTAGTAGACATGATTCTGCCGTCTATCCACACTTATTGTTCCAGCATGGCGCCACATTATCTTGTCGAGAGCGATGTCGTGACAACGATCACTTATTTCTCACTCTGGCTCACAGTGAGAGCACTACCGCCGAGCGGGCGACGTCCAGCACAAGGTTGTGTGAACAAAAACTCATGGGGTTTGACGACAAAGACGCGTTCCGACAAGAACGGCTTAGTCCGCGGCTGGGCGGCCTCTTTTCATTAACTTACCTTTTTGTCGGGCGCCATCTGCCGACTGGTCATCTTTCGCTTGGATGGATGGATGGATGTGGCTGTACCCTTTAGATCGGGCGGCTGCTAACGCCACCTAGCCGTAATACTTAGTGAACTAACCATTACATTTATCTATTTTCCTTTAAATAATGAAGTTGAGGATTCGTACTTCGCAGTGAAGGGTTTAATTTTCACTCGTGCCTTCACTTTAGC
>NW_027465644.1:0-19885 GCF_043290135.1 Rhipicephalus microplus | reverse complement strand
CCACGTGTGGAACACGTGAACCCGCACAAGGACACGCGTGTACCCCTAAGTGCGTGATATGTGGTGAGGACCATATGACAGGTGACAAAATGTGCAAGAAGAAGCTTAAACACGTTCCGCCTAGGAGGTCCCGAGTGGATCAGCCAAAACAGAGGCACCATCCACGCTGGTTCAGCTCCGAGCGGGACTCGTCAGTGGAATCACGCTCACGTTCAAGATCCAAGTCACGGGCTTCCTCAAAGGGTCGAGCCCAGTCTGCGTCCAGAAAACGACTCAACAAACAGCCGCATCAGCAGCAGCACCAACAGCAGCAACAGCAGCAGCAACAACAACAGCAGCAGCAGCAGCAACAGCAGCAACAGCAACAGCAACAGCAGCAGCAGCAACAGCAGCAGCATCAGCAGCAGAAGAAGAAAGCGCTGGTACAAATCTTGACGCCGCCCAAAGAGGGGACGGAGGCAGCCGCCTGCCAGCCAGCAAACACGGTGAGCTGGACGAGGATTGTGTCTCCATCTGCTCCCTTAATTGAGAATCCCGAATATCAGAAAATGGTTGCCGAGAATAAGCAGCTTGCTTTAGAAAACGAGAAACTTCGATGCCAGATTAAGGAGGAACGCCGGGAGTTCCACAAAATCATATCATCTTTAGAAACCAAACTTGAAGCCAGGCTTAACGCCTTAGAGGCGAACAACAACGCCACTCATGCTATCTCCAGGGCAACCGTAGCCCACTCTTTGGAGGGAGGAACGGCGAAAGTAGACATACCTCAGAGGTTTAGCGAGGAGGCCCACGTTAGCCAGTTACAGATGGGGGAACAGTTGCAGAGCTTGCGAAACTTAATGCGAGAACTCCAATCACAACAGCAACGAGCAGCGTCTGAACTCCGAGAGCAGATGATGCAGCAAATGCATCAAATGTTTTCGGAGTACAGGAAAGAGTTTGCAGCAGAAACGGAACAACAAAGACGATACGTTAATGACTCAGTTGTAGGCATTCAGCGTGCCATCAACAAGCGGGTCAGTGTTACCTCCGCGAGCAGTCCACTACCGAAGGACCGTCGAATCACGGAGAAAGCAGACACCCCCCAATAAAGGCAGTAGTCACCATGGCGCGAACTAATTCCACGCAAAACTCCGACCACCTAGAAATCTGGCAGTGGAATTGTCGCACGTTCCACAAACGAGCGGCGGCATTGCAGAATTACATCCATTCGGCACTAATCCCACCTGATGTAATATGCCTGCAAGAAGTTGGGAACCGTCCCGTCAAATTGCAGGGATATTACACATTATACGATCCAAAATACCCCCGCGTTGCAGCGCTGGTGAGTAACTTCATGACAGTTGCGCTAGACCATTACGATCAGACTGACATTAATCACCAAATTATCGATGTCTTCCCACAAAAACGAGGAAAAGTACGAACGAAAATTTTAAACATATACAGTCCTCCCAAAAACCGGAATGACGACTTCGGCCCACTCCTAAACGAGGCAGTTCGAGCCGTTGGCACCAGAGATCAATTAGTGGTGGTGGGCGACTTTAATGCTCCGAGCACCGCTTGGGGCTACGTCCGGGATTCACCCAAGGGAGTGTTATTAGAGAACACCACGTCTAAATTAGGTTTTACCCTTATCACTCTGCCAACAGCACCCACCAGGCTTGGTAATAGCATTAGCAGGGACACGTACCCTGATTTGACCTTCACCTTCAACATTAAAAATGCCACGTGGTCAAACCTCGATGAAAACCTTGGTAGTGACCATTATATTCTTAGCACCTCTATAGCATCACCAAAAGTTCGTCGTGTCGCTGGTGACGTTGTGATGACAGACTGGGTGACCTTTCGAAAGCGCCCTCTGCCGGAGCAAACGCCCTGTGATGTCAGTGGGTGGGTTGCTTTCATTCGAGAAACGCATGATGCCACCTCTAAGAAAATAGCGCGCACAGTTGAGGCGCCTGCGATAGACCGGCACCTATTGCACATGTGGGATAGTAGGCGACGCCTGATCAAGAGATGGAAAAAACAACGCCTCAACCGCTGCCTCTACAGGCGAATCGCTGCTCTGTCGGAGGAAGCGAATGAATACGCAACGAAACTTGCCACCGATGGTTGGGTGCAGTTTTGCGGTTCTCTCCGCGGTACACTAGGGACTAGCCAGACGTGGGCGATACTGAGGTCCATGCTGGAGCCGGACAAATCTAAGTCCTCCATGAACCGCATTCTTCAAAGAATAGTACACAGCTACCCCGGCACCGACGGAGAGTTGATCCAGGCGCTTAAAGACCGTTATATCGGTACTGATGTGGTTCCGCCATGTACATTAGAGTACATCGGCAGCGAGAATGCCACATTAGACGCCGCAATCACGAAAGAAGAGGTTTTCGCGGCAGCCCAGGCAGCCAATCGGAACTCTGCGCCGGGGTCGGATGGTATAACAAACGCTATGATAAGAAACCTCAGCACTGAGGTTCTTGAGCAGATAACGCAATTTCTTAACGACCACTGCTGGTCCCAAGGTCACGTTCCTCCGGAGTGGAAGGAAGCCAAAATAATAACTATACCAAAGCCCGGTAAAGCACCATCGCTCGGAGCCCTGCGGCCCATTTCGCTTACTTCGTGCATGGGCAAGCTCTACGAGCGAGTAATACAGACACGGCTTCAAAATTACATTGAAAAAGAAAATCTGTTTCCCGCTACCATGATTGGTTTTCGCTCCGGACTCTCAACCCAGGATGCCTTCCTCCTTTTAAAAGAAGAGGTCATGAGTTGCGTACCCAGGGGAGGCGAACATTTGGTCTTGGCCCTCGACCTCAAAGGGGCCTTTGATAATGTTTCGCACGAGGCCATTCTCTCTGAACTCAACACAATCGGCTGCGGAAAGCGTACATTTAACTACATTAAATCCTTCCTCTCTGGGCGGACGGCAACTATTGGGATAGGCGACACGAGGTCGGTGCCGTTCTCGATGCCAAATAAAGGCACACCGCAAGGGGCAGTCATCTCCCCCTTGCTCTTTAACATAGCTATGCGCAGACTTGCTCACGAGCTCGAAGCAATCCCGCACCTTGGATATACATTGTATGCGGACGACATCACACTCTGGGCTACGAAGGGTTCACTGGCGCTGAAAGAGCAGACCCTCCAGGCTGCTGCGACAGCTGTGGCAGAGTTCGCAAGAAATAGTGGGCTGAGCTGTGCGCCTGAAAAATCTGAACTCATAAGAATACACAGTAAGTATTACAAAAGTAACGGTGCCATAAACTTACAGGTAGACGGCCATGCCATAGCCGAGGTTACTCAGGCCCGTATACTTGGCTTCTGGGTCCAAAGCAATGGCAAAGCCAGTCACACGATAACCACCTTAAAGACTACGGTTAAACAGATAGCTAGAATGATCCGTCGCATCACTTATCATAAAAAAGGCATGAAAGAAAAGGATACTCTCCGGCTTGTCCAGGCCTTAGTTTTGAGCAGAGTGACGTATGGCCTACCGTACCACTCACTCGACAGAAGTGAGGAGAGCCAGGTGGATGTGCTCATTAGAAGCGCTTTTAAGGCAGCACTTGGTCTACCCACCAGCACACCGACCGAGCGGCTCCTAGCTCTCGGTATACATAACACTTATGCTGAGCTCAGTGCCGCAGTCCTCATGTCTCAGAGGAATCGTCTAAGTGAAACTTCAGCAGGCAGGGCGATACTCACTAGAATAGGAATTTCGCCCCACCCACAGCACATTGATGAGGAGCTGGTCGACGTAGCCCAAGAGGTCCGCAGGCGAATCTCAATCGCACCGGTGCCCAAAAATATGCATCACGACTTTCACGCTGAGCGACGTACTGCGAGGGTAAACTGGCTTCGAAAGCAATTCGGCTCAGCTTCAAATGTCGCGTACGTCGATGCGGCCAGTTTCGATTGGCAGAGACACATAATTACTGTTGTCGACAACAACATGACGCTGCTAACGAGTGCCTCCGTACGCACGACCTCGGCTACAAAGGCGGAGACGATGGCCATAGCCTTAGCCTTAAGGTTTCAGGAGCGTAGAGGGGAGCCATCAGTTATTTTATCCGACTCCCAGGAAGCCTGCCGGCTCTTTTTAAGGGGCCGCCTTCCAGCAATGGGGCTGAGGTTGCTAGGATCCAAACTCACTCACCACCATCGCTTGATCTGGTGCCCGGGACACGCAGGTCTCGAAGGCAATGAAAGGGCGGACGCTCTAGCTCGTGCGTTTTGTAACCGAGCGGAGAATCCATCTCTTTCATTGACCATGCCAATTTTACCTAGGGAGATTCTAGCTCACCAGCGCTTCACGCGTCAAAAATGTGGAACACCTCACAGATCCCTTAATGGGGAAGAGGCCACTGACCTTAGAAAAATTCAAACGGATGTATTTCCGCACCTACTGAAGTTACACGCGATACATCCAACTCTTTACCCGGCTGTATGTCCGTGGTGCGGCGGAAGACCGACTCTCTACCACATATCGTGGGGGTGCGATCGTAAACCAAGTGACATAACCAATTTTCTCGGCGAACCTTTAACACCTAGTATGGAGCAGTGGGAGGCACACCTCGCTAGCTCGGACCCAGGAGTGCAGCTCGCACTACTGGATCAAGTCCGGCGGGCGGCTAAGGCCAGTGGAGCCCTGGACGTAGGGCCCCAACCATAAAGGCTCTAAAACGCCCCTCTCCCTTTCCCCTTCAATAAAGTTTTACTCTCTCTCGTAAGCAGCTCAGGCCAATGGATTTTTTTTTTACGGACTACCTTCATCTTCCACTCAGCTTACTTTTTTTGTGCACATAGCACACGTTAAGGACGCCAGAACGATTAAGAAAGCAAGATATACGAGTAATGGCAGTTTGTGTATCGAGGCGCACAATACTGCTCACGTTATCTCATAATGATATGGCACCAACGCATCCAAGAAACTACGCTCTTGTAAAGAAGTGCTCCCTCTCACCAAATCTTCTGTTGTTGTGGGCAACAAGCATGATAACAAGACTTGCAGCTCAAGCACAGATATGCATGGTGCCAACACTACCTAAAAAAGACAACGTTCCGTTTCTCTGCGGAGATTATTCCTTTTTCAACCTTGAACGACACTGAAGTAGGGCCTACCCTGTAACTAAAAGCAGCACAAACAAGCGACGAAATGCTTACCCGGGTGACAATGTCGCATCGACGCGGTGAAGGCATGGCATCAAACGAGGCTGCAGCTGTCCAGGCTCCGCAATCCGACGCCGGAGTTCACAAGAGCGGCGACGGCTTTGACGGACAGGCACCCATGCCATATTTGCTTGCGAGGCCCGATAGAATGACGGATGGCGACTTCCTATGTGACGACGGTCGTAACAAAAGAGTCGGCGAGACGCGCTGACAACCATGACATCCTTGTGCTTGTTACTTCAGTATAGAGTGTCCACTGTTGACTGACTACGCATTTTTGCTGTCACCGGCGTGAGCAAGCACTGACCGATTGGAGGGCGCTAAAACGTGATGCGGCGCTCACCCCATGTAAGCGGCGGGTTACACGATGTCAATGGGTGATAGCAGTCGCCCTGTTTTCTTAGTAAGTACACTGTCAAGCACAGTGAAAGCTTGCGCGAGTAATACTGTCAGAATTGCTTCATAGATGGTCTTCACGAATGCCGTATTGTCAACACCACTGTGTTGCTAGAAAGGCAGAAATACTGAAGTGGCTGTAGACTATTTTTATACGTGAGTTTCGCTCCCACAACACCGCACTGTTATATTTGCCGATTTGCATATCTAACGAGTGAACTAACTCCTTTACGTTAGACGCATGCGCTTGAAAACCCCCGAGATGGAGCATCCGACGTTTCACGACCTTATCCATTTATGTGGTTGCGATATACACAGATATGCGAAGTTCGTGTAACAGCCCATATTGAAGGTGTCAATTTGTCTGAGGTTAAATCACCCATACCTTAAAATGGTGTACTTGTAAGGGTCACTTGCTTACAAGCTGCCACAATGCTGAGTAGAATAGATTGCTCAATGACAATCTGTGCGCTATTCGTGTCGTCTCCTTGGTGCTGTCGCCTATGCGTTTCGCATTTAACGTTACATTTGCGCACGGTGGGAACTCTTTTTGGAGTGTACTTTGCTTTATGTCGGCTTTGCACGTTGTTTAATAGAGGACTTTATTTAACTTTAATTTGTTTTACATTTAACTCTAATTTTACATTGGTAGCGCTCAACTGGTGCCTCGTGCTCATACTTTTGAATGCGAAGCATTTCTGTGCATACTGTGAGCACTTTTGGAATCTATCTATCTATCTATCTATCTATCTATCTATCTATCTATCTATCTATCTATCTATCTATCTATCTATCTATCTATCTATCTATCTATCTATCTATCTATCTATCTATCTATCTATCTATCTATCTATGATTTGTGGGGTTTATCGTCCCAAAACCACTATTTGATTATGAGAGACGCCGTAGTGGAAGGCTCCGGAAATTTTGACCACCTGGGGTTCTTTAACGTGCACCCAAATCTGAGTACACGGGCCTACAACATTTCCGCCTCCACCGGAAATGCAGCCGCCACAGCCGGGATTTGATCCCGCGACCTGCGGGTCAGCAGCCGAGTACCTTAGCCACTAGACCACCGTGGCGGGGCTATCTATCTATCTATCTATCTATCTATCTATCTATCTATCTATCTATCTATCTATCTATCTATCTATCTATCTATCTATCTATCTATCTATCTATCTATCTATCTATCTATCTATCTATCTATCTATCTATCTATCTATCTATCTATCTATCTATCTATCTATCTATCTATCTATCTATCTATCTATCTATCTATCTATCTATCTATCTATCTATCTATCTATCTATCTATCTATCTATCTATCTATCTATCTATCTATCTATCTATCTATCTATCTATCTATCTATCTATCTATCTATCTATTTATCTATCTATGTACTATCTATCCATCTATCTATCTGTCTGTCTATCTATCTATCTATCTATCTATCTATCTATCTATGTACTATCTATCTATCTATCTATCTATCTATCTATCTATCTATTCTAGACCCTCATGTTCGTGAAACGTCAATTGTGGTTTCAGTTCTGGGTATCCAATTTTAAAAACATTACATATGTGTTCCTATAACAGAGCCGTCACTTATAGTAAACGTCAATTGTGGTTGGGTGCCGTGCACTGGACTTGATTTGCGTAGCAGTCTCCAGGGCTACCATCCTCGCGAGCACCAGCCTTTCATGTAAGCTTATCGCTTCTGGGGTTGCTAATACTCATGTTTCTATTGGTATCGCTGTGCTAGCGCAAACTGGTTATATAAACATCTGCAATTCTTCAACATACATCTGTTCGTGCAACATTTCGTGACCTTTCTGTGCGTGCGTCGTTTCATGACCTTTCACTGAACAAAATAGTTAAAACACGGTCACATTTCCTCCGATTGCTTCGCATAATGTCGATTCTCAAGGTACATGGGATCTGCCGAATTTTTCTAGTTATTCTCACCCTGTTCAAGCATGGGTATTTAGCTCTATGGGATTCAGCAACGTAGAGCCTCGAGTCCTGTACTCCGCTGTACTTGGCTGCCGCCGAACTTGGTGTAAAAGCTCTACCTGCAAGACTGTGTCTCAGCAGGCGAGCTGTAGCCCCTGTTTCTGCGTACTGGAGAATAACAGTGTTTTTAGTTTGCATAGAGAGGAAAGAAGGCTAAAGAGGAGGAATAAACAGAGAGAATGACATGCGGCTTAGCCAGTAACTCTCACGTAGGCTCGCTGGAATCTGGTAGAAAAAGGTGTAAGGGGAGTAGAAGCAAGAGCGAAAAAAAGTTTGCAAAAAGAACCAGAAAAAAAAAAGAAAAAAGGTGAAAAGAGAGCGTTACGTTATACGACAGTAAAGACGGTTTCAAGGTCACAAGCGTTGTACCCACGAAAACTTCCGGTCACATCATTTACATGCTTCTAACTTCAAAACTGAAAGCACGTCCTCAAGTCTTTTTCAAAGGTGCAGAAAGTTTCTCTTCAGTTTTTCAGATAAAAAAAAAATGGGCTTAAAGTTCAAAGGAATCTTTTATCATTTTATGTGGCTCAAAACAACATTTATTCGAATATATTTTGCCAAATAAGGAAAGAAATGTGTACAGAAGGAGGGGGCTATTTTCTAAAACCCTTCTTGCCTACCTATGCTATTAAGGCATATCGGTGGACAAAACCAGATGCCATCCAGGGTCTGTGTTTGTTAACAGTGAAATGGTCTATAGGTAAAGTTTTTCTCCAACATCAGTTGTGTGTAGGGAGCGCAAGAACGCTCTCAAAGCCTTTTGCTCTGAGGACGGTCTCGGTCAATGTTTTAACAGGACCCTTTCCTGTGAAGCCCGATGGTCAAGACTACGTAACTCTTTTGAGAGTTATTTTCTGGGGCACTGAAGAGCTAGGGTATATTCACAACAGAAATTAGAATGCGAAATTACTCATAAGTAGGTAGTTAAAGTATATATCTGATTATTTTTATAAAGTTTCCGAAGTGTAGTTAAATTACACCACAAGTTACCCTGCCACAAAGTAATTCAATTCAAACAGGACCATTCAGATGGAACATTGACTAGGTTAAAGGGATTGAAGGCAGATCATCTCTACCTGACGATGTTTCTTTCATTGATACATTTGCCCCGCTAAATGTAATTACATTACATAACTAATACAATGGTATTACTGTCTGTGAGAATAAATTTCTCTAAAGAGAAACATTATGCCTAGAACGTGAGCAGCGAACGCACCGCCCTACCCTCGGATTTTACCCTCCCCTTCCGGTAAGGAGGCAAACGCCTGTGGTGGTCGACCCCTGCGAGCACAGCAATCTCCGAGCAGCTGTGATGTCACGTGACAGGGTGGTACGGTAATGTCACGTGACAGCAGTACAGAGGTGAGCGGTCCCACGTGGCGGACGGTAGCAACAACTCCAAGATGGCCTCCAAGATTTTGTGCTGGCAGCAAGCTCTCAATTGAAGAGAGAGCCGCGTTCCAGGCATAGTTTTTATAGGAGGCGTTGCCCTGAGGTTACTTCAGCAAAATAACGTGCCATCATTTTGGAAATTAGTACCTAAATGCCTGCGGCATAAAACTTGTTCTTGTTATGATGACGTGCGCCTCATCTCTCGCGAAGATTGCTTGGCCTTTTTTGGCTTTTTTTGGTCAGTGGCGGTGTTGATACGGGGGCGGAAGAGCTATCGAAGTTTTCTTTTAAAAAATGGCCGTAGCTACGTGCATCGCTGCAAATGTCGTGAAAAGATGATAGTATTCTCCAGGCCGTATATTATGAGTCCTGGTGTCATCTGCGGCCACCTGTGATGCTGTTCTCGTACTATTTCAGTCCTCCCAGATGACAGCCCCATATCGTCGACAGAAGACTATTTTGTGTATATCGTCGTATTTTCAGTGCAGCGTTAGAAACACTAGGGTCTTCAGAATTGTATATTTATGTAATTACTAGCAAAAACACACCACCTAATACATATTTATGTTGTGCATCAGATATGCATGATATTTGCTTTTTGCTGGACAAGGTTCATAAGCATGAACGCAGCCAGGAGTTCAAGATAGCTCGGCGTTTAACAAGCGCTTAAACTTGGCCGGGTGATTGAATCATGTGACAGACAGACAGACAGACAGACAGACGGACAGACAGACAGACAGACAGACAGACAGACAGACAGACAGACAGACAGACAGACAGACAGACAGACAGACAGGCAGGCAGGCAGGCAGGCAGGCAGGCAGGCAGGCAGGCAGACCAAGATTTCTGTGTTCAAGTATCCCAAGAAATACTATCGTCATTCAAAAAAAAAATGTCCCGAATCTACATGTTACACTATAAATGTCGTCGAAAGACGATATAGTCTTGCGTCTGGAGAGAGTGAGCAAAACGTTTATTTGATGTCCTGCGCAATAAAATCGGTGAATGGTATTCTGAAGGCGCTGCGTTAGAGTGCCTCGAGCGTGCAGCCGAGGCGAACAAGCGCATCTAGGCACGTTAGACACGAGCGCCATCTGGCAGTTATCTTCGAAAACAAAAACGTGCGCGACCACGGAGAAAGATGCGTGCCAGTCTCGGAGGTGATAAGGGGTAGAATGCAAAGCGACGGGCAGGTGCCACCACCGTGTCGTCGTAGCAAAGCGTTGAAAACACTTTCTTGAGCATCGCGTTGCACTGTCAGCGCCGCGCGATAAACGCTACAGTCCTTAGAGTTACTTGTGTGTGCTTCTTCTAGTATAAAGACAGACATACATAACATAGACGTGTTGTTATGGCGCCTCAGATATGTGCAATATTTGCTTTTTTTAATTGACAATTGCACAACTATGAATGCTAAACCTTGAGCAATAATGGAGGGCGCTGCGGATGGGGTTGGCCATTTGGTGCCGTTTGAGGTATCGTTAGGGCGAACACACAGACAAGTGCACAGACAGACAGAAAGACAGAGAGACAGAGAGACAGACAGACAGACAGACAGACAGACAGACCAAAATTTTTCCTTCGACGGTCCCCAAGAAAGACTGTCGTCTTCAAAATAAAATAAATACCACTGTCTAGGGCATACATGGTTAAGCGCTTGAGACACCTACGCTCTGCTGCTAAGCTGACTGACAGTAGACGAAGCGCGGTGCCATCTTTGACATCTGTTCTCCAAAACTTGTAGTACTGAGGAATCCCAGCAGCGTTATTCGAAGCATCGAAACCGGATGCTATACGCGGCGTTTCTGTAGGCCTGCCCCATCGCCACTCGTGAGGTTCAGAACCCAAAATAAGTTGTCCTTCTTATTAAAGACGATAGTCTTTCTTGGGGACCTCCGACGTAAAAATGTTGGTCTGTCTGTCTGTCTGTGTTTTCTTTACTCTGTTAGCAATTACCTTTGTAAATAGCTTGTACACTACAGGGAGCAAGCTGATCGGCCTGTAATTCTTCAAGTCCTTGTCATCTCCTTTCTTATGTACTAAGATGATGTTAGCGTTCTTCCAAGACTCTGGTACCCTTCCCGTCAGGAGACACCTCGTAAACAGGGTGGCTAGTTTTTCTAACACAATCTGTCCTCCATCTTTCAGCAGATCTGATGTTACCTGATCCTCACCAGCAGCTTTGCCTCTTTGCATGCTCTCCAAAGCTTTTCTGACTTCTTCTATCATTACTGGTGGGGTGTCATCTGGGTTACTGCTAGTTCTTATGGTATTAAGGTCGCGGTTGTCTCGGCTACTGTACAGATCTCTGTAAAACTTCTCCGCTATTTAAACTATCCTATCCATATTGGTAGTTATTTTGCCTTATTTGTCCCTTAGTGCATACATCCGGCTTTTGCCTATCCCAAGTTTCCTCTTCGCTGCTTTGACGCTTCCTCCGTTTTTCAGAGCGTGTTCAACTCTCTCCATGTTATACCTTCTTACATCGCATACTTTACGCCTATTAATCAACTGTGAAAGCTCTACCAGTTCTATTTTGTGTGTTGTTGTTGACACTTTCATGCTTTGACGCTTCTTAATTAGGTTCTTCGTTTCCTGGGAAAGCTTGCCAGTGTCCTGTCTAACTACCCTGCCTCCAACTTCCACTGCACACTCTGTAATGATACTGGTCAGATTATCATTCATTGTATATATGCTAAGGTTGGTTTCCTCACTAAGAGCCGAGTACCTGTTCTGCAGCGACACTCTGAATTCCTGTACTTTCCCTCTCAGTCCTAGCTCATTGATTGGCTTCTTGCGTATCAGTTTCTGTCATTCCTTCTTCAAGTCTAGGCGAATTCGAGACCGTACCATTCTATGGTCACTGCATCGTACCTTGCCAACTACTTCCACATCCTGCACGATTCCTGGATGTGCGGTCATTATAAAGTCTATTTCGTTCTTATTTTCGCCATTAGGGCTCCTCCATGTCCACTTGCGGTTTTCTCGTTTTCGGTAGAAGGTATTAGAAATCCGTAAATTATTGCGTTCTGCAAACTCTACTAGTAGCTCTGCTCTGGCGTTTCTAGTACCGATGCCATAATCTCCTACTGCCTGGTCTCCAGCCTGCTTCTTCCCTACCTTTGCAATAAAGTCACCCATCACTATAGTATACTGTGTTTTTACCTTACTCATTGCCGATTCCACGTCTTCATAGAAGCTTTCAACTGAAGCGTCATCATGGCTGGATGTAGGCGCGTAAACCTGTACTACCTTCATCTTGTATCTTTTATTCAGTTTAATTACAATACCTACCACCCTTCTATTATTGCTATAGTATTCCTCTATGTTGCCAGCTATGTTTCTGTGAATTAGGAACCCCACTCCCAGTTCTCTTCTGTCTGCCAAGCCCCGATAGCAAAGGACGTGCCCATTCTGTAGCACCTTACAGGCCTCATCTGTCCTCCTAACCTCACTGAGCCCTATTATATCCCATTTAACACCTTCTAGCTCTTCAAATAGTACAGCTAGACTTCCCTCACTAGATAAGGTTCTAGCGTTAAACGTTGCCAAGTTCAGGTTCCAATGGTGGCCTGTATTCCAGAGATTCTTAGCACCCTCTGCTGCGTTGCAGATCTGACCGCCGCCGTGGTCAGTTGCTTCGCAGCTGCTGAGGACTCAGGGCCGTGGGTTATTTGGCGTATCCATGTGGGAGGTAGAATTCAAGGTAGAATTCAATCAACCAAAGGAACAAGCAGGATTTCGCACAGGCTACTCAACAATTGACCACATTCATACTATCAATCAGGTAATAGAGAAATGCTCAGAGTATAACCAACCACTATACATAGCCTTCATAGATTACGAGAAGGCGTTTGATTCAGTAGAAATATCAGCCATCATGCCGACACTGCGGAATCAGGGCGTAGATGAAGTATATATAAACATTCTGGAAGAAATCTACAGGGGATCAACTGCTACCATAGTGCTTCATAAAGAAAGCAACAGAATACCAATCAAGAAGGGTGTAAGGCAGGGGGACACAATCTCCTTATTGCTATTTACCGCGTGCTTACAGGAGGTTTTCAGAAGCCTAGAATGGGAACAGTTAGGGATAAGAGTTAATGGAGAATACCTTAGTAACCTGCGCTTCGCCGATTTTATTGCATTGTTGAGTAACTCAGGGGACGAATTGCAACTCATGATTACGGAGTTACACAGGGAGAGCAGAAAGGTGGGTCTTAAAATTAATCTGCAGAAAACGAAAGTAATGTACAACAACCTCGGAAAGGAACAGCGCTTCGAGATAGGTAATAGTGCACTTGAAGTTGTAAAAGACTATGTCTACTTAGGGCAGGTAATAACTGCAGAGCCTAACCACGAGATTGAAGTAACTAGAAGAATAAGAATGGGGTAGAGCACATTCGGCAGGCACTTTCAAATTATGACAGGTAGATTGCCATTATCCCTTAAGAGAAAGGTATATAACAGCT
Source organism: Rhipicephalus microplus (assembly GCF_043290135.1). Classification (NCBI taxonomy): domain Eukaryota; kingdom Metazoa; phylum Arthropoda; class Arachnida; order Ixodida; family Ixodidae; genus Rhipicephalus; species Rhipicephalus microplus. Next base: position 6,435 of record NW_027465644.1, on the reverse strand, counting down.
GTATCTTGCCGGTACTTAGCTACGGAGCAGAAACCTGGAGACTCACAAAGAGGGTTCAGCTTAAATTGAGGACGACGCAGCGAGCAATGGAAAGAAAAATGGTAGGTGTAACCTTGAGAGACAAGAAGAGAGCGGAGTGGATTAGGGGACAAACGGGGGTTAAGGATATCATAGTTGAAATAAAGAAGAGGAAATGGACACGGGCCGGGTATGTAGCACGTAGACAGGATAACCGCTGGTCATTAAGAGTAATTAACTGGATTCCCAGAGAAGGAAAGCGGGTTAGGGGGAGACAGAAGGTTAGGTGGGCAGATGAAATTAAGATGTTTGCGGGTATCAATTGGCAGCAGCAAGCACAGGACCGGGTTAACTGGCGGAACATGGGAGAGGCCTTTGTCCTGCAGTGGACGTAGCCAGGCTGATGATGACGATGATGATGATGATGATGATGTCTGTCTGTCTGTGCAGTTGTCTGTTTGTCCACTCTTAACGGCACCGAGTGCATGAAACGGTCAACCCCATCCGCAGCGCCCACCAATGTTGCTCAAGATTTAGCGTTCATACTTGTGCAATTATCAATTAAAAAGCAATTATTGCGCATGTCTGGAGCACCATAAACACACGTAAATATTCTGCATGTGCGTCTTTTACTAAAAAAGACATACATAAGTAACTTTAAGGACCGTAGCGCTCATCACGCTGCGCTGACCATGCAACGCTTGCACGAAAACGCGAGTGTTTTCAAAGCTTTGCTAAGATGAGACGGTGGTGGCATCTACCCACCGCCTTGCGTTCTACACCTTATCACCTCTGAGACGGGCGCGCACGCCAGTCTTATTGCCACGCGCTTCGTTTTTCAAAAAGCTGCCAGATGGGGCTCATGTCTCACGTGTGGCGTGACTTGAAGCGCTCGTTCACTTCCGTTGCACGCTTGAGCCACTCTAACGCAGCACCTCCAGAATACCATTCACCGATTTTCTTGCGCAGAACATCAAATAAATTTTTTGTTCACTCTCTCCATATGCAAGCTTATCGTTTTTCGATGACATTTGCAGATTAACATGCAGATACGGGGCCAATTTTCCGATCTCTCATTTTTCTCTTAAGTTTTTAGTTCCAAAAGGTAAGTGTTTCTGCCCGATTAGAGGCAAAAGTACTAGGCAAAATAAGGAACATTTTTTTCGAAATTACTTGCTAGAAGAAGCTCATTGCATTACTTCTCACACCAAAGATATTACAATTTTTGTTGCTGTTGTAGAAGCTCGTAATTTTTTACTTCACACAAATATGTGTACAGATACCTTTACTAATAGCCAGGGCTGGCTATAATTCGGTCCAGTGTTTTCAGGCGTGTTAGGTGCAGAATTCAATGTTGCGGTATTTTATTACATATAATAAGTGATATTATGCAAATGTATCCAAAAATACACCTAATTAGTCAATGTAGGTACGTTAGAGACCCTGGTTCTCATGAAAAGGACCTTTACTACACTGCAAATGTCTTTGATGCATTTCTATTACTGTGACTTCAATACAGTTAAGTCCGATAGATTCTGTCTCAGCATATTCGCTTTCTCCTCACGTACCCATAAAATGTTGTGCAGTGTGGGCCTGTCTGCGTGCGCTGTGAGCCCGAGGGTGGTCATAAAGTCGTATGTAGTGCATGCATTCACTTATGGTGGCGCAGTTGTTGGCCATTGCCCCATTTCGCGAGACTGTGGAACGAAATGTGCTTGTGAGATCACACTGCTCGCCCGCTTTCGAAATTAAGCTGGCCGAGACCGCACTCGACAATTCTGTGAAGGTCAGCTATACTGGTGCGTTGTGGTCTATCGCAAGCACGTCTTTGTTATTTTACACTTGCATTAACTTGTTTACGCATTGTTTACTTGCCAATATTTCGTTTCTCAACACTTTTGATCCACTCAACTGTCAGAGACTTTGTCAGACAAGTGCAGGCCACAACGCAAAAAAAAAAAACGACTACGAGAGAGACAACAACGCAATGCTCAGAAAACGGCCGGCGGGAATGCCGTTTTTATTCGCCTTTAAAGTAAGCCTAACATGGCCGAAGTCATTGAAGCGAAACGAGACAAATGAACTGGACAACTCAAGAGCAGGCAGAGTCGCAGCAAGCAAGTCATTTCCGCCGAGGAACAACGCTCGGACAAAGAAAGGAAAACTTCTCAGGCGAAACGTGAAAAGTGTTCTGGCCCTCTTGACACCAAATAAACATACGCAGCAGACGAGTGGAAAGATGTCCTTGGTCGTGAGATATTGTTTGTAGGAGAAGGTTTGCACCAACATCTCAAAGTTGTCCCAGTGTGCACCACTTAATTTTTTTTCTTTTTTCAATCATTTCTTTAGCTCACAACAAATAAATGAGTCTTTCAGCGTCGAATAAAAACAAGCCCACAGACTGCGAGCGTTGTACCCCAAGAAACTTCCGGTCGCCCTTTCTTTCTTCGGTCACAAGTTTCTTTAAAGGATAAGGAAAAGCCTCTCTTTTTTTTAGATAAAAGAAACGTGCGTAAAGTTGAAGGCACACTCCTACACTTTTTAAAAAGCTCTAAAAACACATTAGATATAATTGTTCAAATAAGGGAAGGAAAGTGTAGAAAATCAGCAGGTTGTTTCCTCAAGCTGTTCTTGCCCACCGATGCTGATTAGCCACGTCGACGGGTGAAACCGGATGTCATCAAGGGCATGTGTTTGTAAACAGTGAAAGGGCCTATAATGAGTGCATTATGTTAAGGGTTGCCAACAAATTTAGGCCGCTTTCAACGGGCACGGAAACGGAGCTGTATGTCAAAGTCGAGAGGCAAAAACATCGTGAAATATAAATAACACGAGGGAGCCTTAAAGGGACCATTAAGGGAAACAATGTCTTGGTTTAGATTGACGAACTGCACTCTGAGAACTTTATTGCCACGTGTTTCACTATCATAAGTTTATTATTACCGGAGAAAATAAAGGTAAAGATTCATTCTTGAACTTCGCGCCAAGTTTGCGCGCATCACGTTTAAAATTTGTAAATGTATTTTTCGTACTTTCGCAATATGTACTTTCGTACTTTTGCCGATGTTCGCTACAGCACGGACCATCCTAGAATCCACCGAAAGGGACACCAAACTGCATATAGTATGTAATGCTGTTCACACATCTACGGCGCAACTACATGCTATTCTCGATTTTGTCAAACATGCTGAGTCCACCACTCGGAACTTGCCAAGTGACATGAAACTTCACTACAGAGTATTTACTGACTCCCAAGAGGCATTTCGCGTTCACATGTACACTCGCACTACCACTCTTGTTGTTCAACTTCTGTGTTTTTACGTGCGTCCTCTGCGGGAACAAAGACATAATTTGCATTTGAGCTGGATTCTGGGCCACGCGGATATACAGGAAATGACCGGGCACATCGAGTGGTACACGCAATGCTACTATTCGTGCAGTCGAACACACCCGATCACATAATGCACAGCGCACCTACAGAAATTGAACACAGCAATTCGTACGATCCCATGGAAGCAATAGCCCAAGCAGAGCGCTAACAGCGGAACTATCTGCTCGATGTATTCAACCCATCGGACATACCTGCATTTCCTTCAAGCGCTGATACCCACGGGAAACAGGTTCTGTTGCGGCAGGTACAGACGGGAACTCTCTTTATCACAATCCTCGTGCAACGTTTTCGCAGAGATCGAGACCTGGGCTCCACGGATATCGGCATCTGCTGCTACCGGGTCAACGCCGTGCGCACTGCTGCTGCTCCGCATCCCATCAGGGTTCCTTTCAGGAGATGGTCCATACTTTTTAGGGTCGAAGCTCCTTATGCCATGGGTCATATGTCCCGCGTCAACGTAGTCGTTGAAGTAGCCAGTTGCACTGCCTTGCGCTTGTCAATAAAAACGGTGTCACAACATATCCTCGTAGTGAATGATGATGAGTGAGGCGAAGCGTCTGTCCATGTGTCCATGCATCCATCTGTCTGTCCACTTCGCCCCTTTTGTCATATTTCACCTCGTTAATATGCTGTGATTTTTCTTTTCACTTTCCTTTTTTTTCATTTATTCCTGTGTCTCCAACTACATTCACCACAGCCCTTTAAAGGCATCAAATGCGAATAAAGACGCATCAACAACGACAACAACGAAAGGGCTCTCAAAAACTTGGACGATGACTTTATCGAGTACCTCACTGAAGAGGTAAATCGGATGTAGGAGCAGAGTTCTGTTCCAGAGTCCTGGAAGTCCTTATCGGTGGTACTCATTCCGAAGCCGGGAAAACCCCCAAGAATCGGAAACCTTCCATCAATCTCCATCACGTCATGAGTGGGGAAGTTTGCAGAGCGCGTCATTCACTAACGTATTAATGCGATAGCATTAAAGAGCTTGCGTCGCAGAAAACCCGCCGCCGGCGTCGGCCCCAGTGGTTGTGAGCAAAAAATCGTTTGTGTGTCTGTGACCAAAAAATCAGGTTTCCGAGATAGCCTTTGGGAGGTCATTACTTGCCCCCGCATGCACGCGCGATCACACGGAAAAGGCGCGCATTCGAAGAAAAAAAAAAGTGCTCAAGGTCACGAGGCGTGGTTGTGTCTTTGCCCTGCCACCCCTCTCTGCTTAGCTTCCAGCGCGGTCGTCGGGACACGAGAAGATATAATGCAATTGCAGCATGTGACAAACATTTCAAACTCCACTAACACTGAAAGGATTGTTAAAATTTTTGCGGCTTTGAATTAGTGAGGCAATAAGCTCTTCTAGTAAATTCCTTCCATGGTTACTTGAAAAAGTGCTTTAGGGCCCCTTTAACGCATTTTGTTCGAAAGGTGCCACGACGAAAACGAGTCCAATTCAGCGATAATAGCGTGCGCTAGTTCAATCTACTGTGTGCATGTTTGTGTACGTGCGAGTGTATGTAACAAAACATATGAATAAGTATGCACTTAGCGTTTGAAGGGTGCACCAGGGGCCAGATTTCGCTATCGCGTTGAACTCTTAAAGGTGAAGCTTAAGGGTTCCCAAATTTTTTCGGACAATGTAGATAAGAGCACTTTATTTCCGTACAACATGGTCGACTTTCATCCGGCTTGTCCTTTGTGCGCTGCTTGTGGCTCCTGCGAAACACTTGAGCATCTCATAGTGCACTGTCCTGCATTTGCTACGCAGCGGGCTTTGCTGATTAAGGAATAAAAATTCCCGGGACTTAAGTACATGACCCTAGACGATTAGCTCTTTACGAGAGGTCATGCTTCCCGGCGCGACCGGGCCTATTGAGCTCTCCTTACTTTTATGAACCAAACGGATCTGGTCACCCGTTTATAGTCAGATTTTTATTTTCTTTATTTATTTCACTTTGTATTTATACTTGTCCAAGTCTCCGTCATATATTTTTAAAACTTCCCTGTTCCCTTTTCTTTTTTCTTCTTTTTTATCTTTCTTTCCTCTGTTTCTTCCCTTTTCCTGAAAGAGAATGAGCAGGCGTTGTGCCCCTCAAGGTGGCAGTTGGCAGCTTGCTCTTTCCCGCTTTCCTTTCTGTCCTTGTGTATCCGTGTATGCAAATCGAATAAATAAATAAATAAACAAATAAATAAATAAATAAATTGCTGACGCACGATGCGATAAAACTCATCAAGTGTCAAATAATCGATAATTCAACCAGAGACTTCCGGGCTATTCTGGATTTAGATTAAAAAAAAAGGTTTTGACAACGTATATCTCGCACACATTCTAAATTCCATATCGCATATCAATTTCGGTGCAGCCTTTCACGATTACATAAGCTCCTTTCTCAATGAGTGGAAAGCGACATTTAAAATCGGTGACTTAACAACAAAGGTTTCCTAGCTTGGCCCTATAGGCAGACCGCAGGAAGCGGTTGTTTCGCCGATAGTATTTAGCATAGCCATGATGGGTCTCTCGGAAAATCTCTCCGCTATAGAAAGTGTTAGTCATACAATCTGTGCAGATTACATAAGTATAAGGTGCCCCAAGGGATGTGAAGGAGATATTGAGGTGAGCCTGCAATCGGCAGTCAATGAGGTTGAATCATACCTGCAAAACACGGAACTAAAATGTTTCCTCAGTAGGTCCGAGTTACTCCTTTATACACCGATCAGACGAGGTCCCAAGCCCAGGTGATGGAAGCCACTCGCAGATGTCGACATAAGGCTAACCAAACGTGATGAAAACTTTATTCCTAAAGTCGAGTCCATGCGCTTGTTAAGCATGGTTATCGAATGTAGTGGATCCAATAGCCTTGCATTAGACCGGGTTACCAAGAAAACAGAAACAGTAATCAGGCTCATTACTAGGGTGTTTAATAGAAGAGGAGGCTTGAAAGGAAACAGTTCACTCCAAAATTTCTATGGCTTCCTCATGAGCCAAATCTTCTACGTAGCGACTATGCACAACTGGTACAACTTCGAGGAAA
>NW_027465643.1:0-19916 GCF_043290135.1 Rhipicephalus microplus | reverse complement strand
GGTAGCGACGGTTGGTAGAAGCAGAGGAGAAAGAAGTGAAATAGAATAAACATGGGGTATGAGCCAGGCCACGTCACCTATTCATCATAGCGTCACACACACACACACACACACACACACACACACATATATATATATATATATATATATATATATATATATATATATATATATATATATATATATATATATATATATATATATATATATATATATATATATTTATTTGAAACCTCTTTGACTATATCGCCAACGGGACAAAGCACCAATTATCCAACAGCAGCCACGGACAGTGCGCCTAAGATCTACCCCTGCGCGCACTCCCTCTGCATGTGCCATCTTTACCAGGACAGCGAACAAAGACAACACCAGTCTTGCCAGTGCTCCTATCATAAAAATGGTGATGAAAATCTACCCAAACCGTACACGTTTTGGGTCAATACGGAATGTTCATGTCAGGGGCGGCAGCCTGCAGCCCGAGGGTGGCAAGCGGCCCGTGGAGCGGTAATATGTGGCCATCAGCACGACGTCAAAACTTGCTATCTCCTTGTCACAGGCCGAAATCATTATCCACTTTATTTCTAACACGCTTGTTGGGCGTGCCCCAGGAAATAAGCTGTGCAGAGGAAGCCGTAGCAGTTCTGATATCAAGTGGGATTTTGATAAGTAACCTATCTTTGTAACCGACTTTTCTGAACGGTCGTAGCCAGAACGCCCTTCCTGTGTGCGTTTTTGCTTTCTCCTGAGTGCACGTGCGTTTTTTCTCTCTCTCTCTACACCCTCTTTCTTGGCCCTATTTCCCCAACCCTAGCGCTGGGTAGCAAACCAGATGCCAATATCTGGTTAACCTCCCGGCCTTCCTTTTTTTTCTCTCTCTCTCTCGCTTTTTTGCAACCTTTTCACATGTATCCTTAAAGTTAACATGATATCTGTTCCAGCTTAGATGCATAATTGTCTACTCCCAAAATTTTTCTCTTCAGCAACAAAGCCCCTTCTCCCACACCCCGGACCACACAATGTCACTTTGATTCGACCCGGCTTTACGCCTCAAAACGTTGTTGACCCCTTCTATAAGTTCCGTCGTCAGTGATCTCAACGAGGAGAAAGTTTGACTACGCGAGTGGACGCAATGCCATAGGATAGTTTCATTGCATTATTTTATCAACTTAGAATTGGCCGAATCGTACCTCTGATCAGCATTATTTTTATTTTTACCATGGCCTGTAGCTCCAGCCCGTGCGCTTCTCGGGCAGTTAAAACAAGCATCGAGGAATTGAATGATTCCCCCCTTCCGGCTATTCATGCGTGAACTTTAGGCATTTTGAACAAAAACTAAACAACATTCAAATACTCCAGGCGCATTTATTTCACTCGTGAGGCTCCACGCCCCTTTAGCACCACGAGGCAATCGTTCACACATCTAAAATTTTTTTTTGTTCTAAAAGTCTGATTAATAGGCACTGCAATGCTTCTTTCACAGTCTGCTAAAATCATTGTGCTTAAAATGGAAGCTATGCTCCCCATACACGTTGCATCTGTATTAAGAACTGGTCATTTAAAAAAAAAAAGTCCGTGTACTCAGATTTGGGTGCACGTTAAAGAACCCCAGGTGGTCGAAATTTCCGGAGCCCTCCACTACGGCGTCTCTCATAATCATATGTTGGTTTTGGGACGTTAAACCCCACAAATCTATGAATCAATCAATCATTAAAAAAAGTGTCTTGGCAAGATAAGAGTTACATTTTGGTCACATGATTGTGGAGGAAAATAAACAGTTAGTGGGAATGATATTTACCTAATGGGGGTATTTGTAATCAGGAAAACTCCGAATACAACGAATAAGCTCTAAAAAAGTTACCAGAAAAAGCAATTCCAAATAAAACTTCCAGTCAAAACCCCTCAAGAGCTGCGAAAGTTCTGAGGGTCCGACTCCTCAATAGCATGCTTTACGTCCCTGAGAATATCAGGCTGAAGAATAAAACTTAGAACTTATACCAGAACAATAAAGATGAAACGCGCAATCACTTCAGGGCGATCCACAAGTTTCCACGTCAGTCACGCGTCCAAGAGCTTTGTAGGGAACAAGCGAGCGATGCTGCTTCACCAATTAAGAATTGACTCCGTACACACGCCGGCTTGGTCATTCAAGACTGTGTGAGGCGTCTCCCCGTTTTGTGTGTTTTGTGGTGACATTGGCGACATCGAACATTTCATTTGACTGCGCCCGAAGTTTGACAGAGAAAGAACAAAGATGGTACACAACTTGCAGAAAGGTTCTCACAAGCACAGGACATTTGAAGATGTCATTTTTCCCGGAAGGACCCATGGCGGCGAGGAGGAGTGTGCAATGGATCCTGATGTTCCTGCGAGACACTGGCTGAGTGACACTTGGTGACGGACCCCTATAATTCAAGAGATATTCAGGCGGAACAATTGCCGGTCATTTATGCCAGGCTAACCTCGCCTTTGCAGCATATCACAACCACCACCTCCTCCATTACATCATACCGCTACCCGCGTGCACATCAGCCGGGCTCCTTCAGGCCACAGGATACCCAACCCATGGCCGAAGAGATGGAGGTTGTACAAAACGCATCTCTAGTCACTAGGTACTTCAACACTAAAGACTGGAGTGACGGGTGTAACCTCCAACCCACCCAAAACCAACTGAAGAAGGAAGCGTGTCAGACGCCCGAAAGCAACATACACGGAACATTGATGCACCACCTCTATCCAACGAAACATGGATAAATGTGCCCGCTCTGCAACGTACCGGATGTCTCGCACTTGCTCTTGGAATGCCAATACCATGCAAACAACACATTGCGACCGAAAAGGAGGGTGAACTAAGCACCAAAAACGAATCACGACCACCTAATCGAAACATATAGGAGGCCAAGCTCGTCTTAGAGGACCCTGAAGACCAGTGACAACTCGTCGCCAGGGCCAAGAGGGCAGTCGAAGCCAGAGGTTTCCGGGACTATAGGGAACCCGTAGGGTGGTAGGCAACACTGCAGCTTGGCTCAACTATGTACTTTGTTCTGTCGAGCACTAGGCCAGAAGTGCGACTGTACTCGTTTAACCAGTGCCAGGCGGCAGAAATTTTCTGTCTGCCACAGCAGCGGCAGATTCTCAACTATTTCATCAATGCTGTGGTGGATTAAGGTACGCCCCGGGGCCTTCGCAGAACCTTATGGGGCTACCTTTCCGGATGAGTAACCAGAAACAACCGAATGCCAAGTTGGTGTACTCCTCTACCCATTGAGAAAAACTGGTGGGTTCTGCGGTCGGCACTGGGAATCGAGCGCGGTACCTCCCGCATTGGTAGCGGACGCTCTAACCATGTAGCCACCGCTGAGGGGAATGACATCGGGCATCGCTCAGAACACTGTTTTGGCTTATGTTTATTTCTCTCTGTCTCTCGGCATCACTGGAAAATGCAAAATCAGACTTCGAGGGATTTTAATTTTTTCCGGAAAAATTCAAGCACTTCATCAGAGTTCCGAACCGCAAAAGGATCAGTGACATTTAATGTCACACAAATGTCGCTGGAGTAATCAAGAAGTTTCATTATGCCGCTTAACCTCCTCTGTGACATCGTGACAACTGAATGGACGGGAACATGGTATTTATGAATTTTTACCGCGAAAAAAAGTCATAGGAGTCTTTGTCAGCAGCAAGTATTTTTTTTTAGACAACACAAATTAAACTCGTAGCACAATGCAGCAGTCTCGTGCCAGCGGCAAGTTATATATTTATCAAGTTTTGTCCACATTTACATTACATTTACTTCTAGCATCATCCCCTATACTTTCCCTGGTATCATTATCTGTTAGTTCTCATTATTAATATGTGTTGCTGTATTATATTAATATGTGTTACATTATTAATATGTGTTACAGTACTGTCGCTTGGCGACCCTTTACGGAGTAGAAATGTCCAAAGAAATGGAGCAGAATTTGACATTGAGTGTTACCTTTCTTTCTAGCACAAAACGTGCTGAGTGAGCACTCTTTTTCCTGATGCAGGTGAAGGATCAGGAGAGAAAGGAGAGAAAGAACTACTTATTGAAAAGCAGAGAGTTTAACCGGGATATGCGAATGGCTGACTCTGCGTGGGGAAGGGGATTGAAAGTAGGGAGTGAGCAACTCACATAAGGTGTTGGAATAGAATAAAAGATGATAGAAGACGTCCTCGTTGCATGTGGACGCAGCTATTGTTATCTTTTCAGGCCTCCCTGTGTGTTTCTTTGCACAACTGCAACAGCAAGATAAATGTACATATGCATATAATGAAGACAGAAGGGCCTTATTGATGCCTTTTTTGCTATCAAAACGGTAAGTAGGCAGACTTTCGGGACACGACTAAGATAGGAAGTGTGCAAGCTTAGACTATGTATAAGCAGCTTTATTTCTTGCAGTAATGCACCCAAATGCATTGTGACATTCACTTTTTGAAGATAGTTTTTGTTCAAAACGTCTTATGTGACCATTTTACTCAAAACCTGGTTTCGCACTACACATTTGAATTTCGCGCGTAAGGAACTGGTCTGGAGGGCATCATTGCATCATCGCAAAAAAGACCGCGGTTTTCCCTTTGGCTTGCGACAAAGTAGACTCACTGCTTTATTTTAGGCACTGTATTACTTTATTAATACGCATCTTTGAGTATGGCGTAGCGGGCCCAACTGGTGCTTAGAGGACAGTCGATTGAAAGACAGGGCCTTTGAAATTTGTATTTTTACACAGGACACTGCAGAGAACGCAGAGTTTCATACAATATTAGCTAGAGACGAATCTGGCGATAGTGTCTACGCGGGCCCCTTCAGCGGCGATTGTACCCTCATGGGAGTACAGTGTACTATAGAATATTCTAGTACACTCTAATGGGAGTTATGGGAAGTACAGGCTTCGGATCTGCTTCGAGTGGATCACATTCTTAAAATTCATGACACTTGTTTGCTGTATGTAAAACAAAGTAATATGAATGCATGTCTAACTGAAACTCGCTTAATTTGTTTCTACGCAAACTTTATTGCAAAAGGTTTTTGTGACTAGGAGGTAAAAAGTAAAACCTGGACAAATTTAACTACTAGGATGCGCATTGCTCTGCCATAGCGGTCGAGATTTGGCATCAACAGGTGTAATTAATTATTCTTTAAAACATTTCGAAACGAACACTTTTGTTTTGCCCTCGAAAATACGTAATATTTATGTATGTAAATAACAGCGCAGTATTAAGTGAGAAACACTTAACGTTTTGTCTGCTGCGATGTTAAGTGGTCTGCCCCCAACGCACCTCTCGTTTTGTTGTGAAGTCGAATCGGAAGAGCGTGGTGGTGCGTCCACTCACGCCGGCTAAATTTCAAGGCCGAAAGGCTGCCGCAGTGACGTCAGAGGGTGGGGGCCGAGTTACGCCGCGTACGCGGCGGAAAGCCTGTGTTTCGTTCACGTTTTAGGAGAACCAACGCTCCCGCTCTCGCAGCTGCGGCTACAAGATTGGGCCGAATAAAAGATGTGGAAAAAAAAAAAAGTCTTACTAGGCATGCTCAGTTGGGCAACTGGGCCCCCAACCTCTGACGTCACTGCGGCAGCCTTTCGGCCTTGAAATTTAGTCGGCGTTGGTCCACTTCACGTCGCCATTGTTTTGCAGTTTATTTCAACGAGTTTTCACCAGACGCACTAACAACAAACGTGAACGCGATGTAATATCCTGCACTAGCATGGGACGCTACATCTATGCACAGCAGTGAGTAGACGACGCTTCGCTCAAACTGTCAATCCAGCGTTGCAGTAAATTAAGAGGCGCAGCAGTTTTCAGCTTCTTTTAACAACAAAGGCGCCGCTTCAGTCAATTGCACTCACACCACTACCAACTCCACACAAAGAACGAAACTGAAACTGTCGAAAAAGATTCGTAGACAGTTTGCTGGCTAATATGATCCTATTCAAAGCCTGTAAATAATTCCTCTGAGGCACGCAGGAAGGAAAGGTTCCTTTCCTTCCTCCGTGCTTTGAGGGTACACGATTGCAGCGCCAAATTCCGCTTAGGTATTAATGTATGAAACTCTATGGCGGAGAACGCTGTCTCATTGAAAAAAAAAATAGAAGGAAAAGTACAACTTTTGAAATGTGCACTTTCTATTATAAAAATATTGGTATTGTAGGCACATACACAATGTCACTTTTTTTCAACTAAGAGAAGTTTCGGTTTTAAAGGTGACAGCTAGCGCCAACATAACGTCACGGTAAACAATTAGAAAGGGCGACACCTGCACCTCGTAGGCCACAGCGCGCGTGCGCGCTGCAAAAACGGAAGTGAGGTCGCCGGAAGTATTGCTGTTTGAACGAAATATAAATCAGCCGCTGGCTTCCGCTGAGAACCTCGGTTACCTCGGTGCCTCAGAAGTGACCAGGCAGCCCACAAACTCCCCATTCTCGTTTAAGTGCTTCAGCATTCGATTCGATTCCGTTGTTGCGTTGCTCCTTGGGCCAATCACACGAAAAAGCGAGCACAAGTGGTAGTGTATAGGTGTTCTGTGGCGAGCAGTGAGCGACTACTTTGCAGCGGCTACGGTGCTCTATCCCACGAGGTTTGTCAGCCTTCTGTTTTCTCTTAGTTCATTGTTTTTTCACCAATTTATTGATTGATATGTGGGGTTTGACGTCTCAGAACCACCATATGATTATAAGAGACACCGTAGTGGAGGGCTCCGGAAATTTTTACCACCTGGGCTTCTTTAACGTGCGCCCAAATCTGAGCACACGGGCCTAGAGCATTTCCGCCTCCATAGGAAATGCAGCCGCCGCAGCCGGCATTCGATCCCGTGACCTGCGGTGCTTTTTCACCAATCGGCAAGCGTTTTGCTGCGCGCGAAACCGCTCTCATTAGACATTGCTCGGAGTATGATAACCTTGCCTGTGCTCACTGGTGCTTGTTTTCTTGGCGTCTGTTGGAGCAGCGGCCCGGCTGTACTCGGACCATTTTGGGCTTGCAGCTTACCTTGATCGCGACCTGATCTGCCAGTGATGCCGAGGACACACCAGGTGAGCTGCTTGAAATTTTCGACTCTTTTGCGTGGTTGTGGTAAACATCGCCGGTTGAACCTCATGGCGAAATGTTTGCAGAATAGTGGTTTGCTTTGTTTTCGTTTTTCTAACGCAACGTGGGAAATTAAATCAGTATACGATTCCAACTGTGTTACTCATTCGACAGTAGTATGCAAAGCATGCAGCACATTAGGGTACCGAATGTGGGAGTGGAACAAAATTTGCTTTAGGAAATATGGTATGATACGAAGAATTGGTAATGACCATTACATAAACATGAAATTGATATGTTCCCATTCAACGTGAACTTGGTTTACAGCGCGACACCAGAAACACAGACACAAGGAAGCAGGCAGGCAAAAGAGAAAGAGACTTCGGAGCCCTCCACTATGCAGTCTCTCATAACCACATGGTGGTTTTCGGATGTTAAACCCGACATATCAATCTATCGCGAAAGAAAAGACGGCATTTTGCACTCGCCAACTCCTACTAGTGCCGTCCTGTCTTTTCTTTTTCTTTTTTCTCTTTTGCTCCACACAGCGGTAGTGGTTCGCGAGAATGGGTACCTGGTCTCGTGCTGCACCTCTAAGAACACAACCACCACAGAGGCAGAAGAACTTGCGATTGCTTTGGCAATAGCTCAAAAAGGCACACGAGTGATTGTTAGAGACTCTAAGTCAGCCATTAAAAACTACGATATGGGCAGGATCTCTGCTACAGCCGCCAAAATTCTAAGACAAGGACCAGTACACGCAGAGCTAATCTCGCTAGTATGGTCCCCGGCCCATCAAGGTCTGAAGGGGAATGAGAAGGCGCACGCCATCGCCCGAGGGCTCACTTTCCGGTCGATCGACGCTGACCCGCCGCCTTCGCGCGAGCAGCCCGTCTCCACAAGAGACGAACTACGAACGTTTCAGGAAATCGCCGCACACTATAAACTCCACCGTAAGATTTATCCAGAGGCAGCTAAACAGCTGAGCAAAAAGGAGGAAATTATGTGGTGAAAATTGCAAACCGGGGTGTTTCCAAACCCTCACCTGTACAGTAAATTTTTTTTTTCTGTACTAATAACTGAAATAAACTGAAACTGAAATGGCACCCGGAAGTGTTCAACTCCAGATGTGCGCACTGCAACAGCACTGCGGGTTTAGTGCACATGGTATGGACCTGCCCATCCTACAATGATCCAAGTAGAAACGTAGAATCCTGGGAGGCCTTATTACACAGCCATGACGCCGAAGAACAGCGTCAAGTCATCGGTCTCGCCCTGACCGCCGCTGAATCCCAAGGGATTCCGGCCGATGGCTAGGGGGATGATTGGGGGCAGAGGCCGAAGCCTCCTCCCCCGTCATTCTAGACGGGTGCAATAAACATTATTTCTCTCTCTCTCTCTTTTGCTCCTTCCTTGTGTCTGTGTTTCTGATGTTGCGCTGTAAACCAAGCTCACAACATTTCCCAACCAACTGGCCCAACTTGCCGTCTTACCAAGATATGTCCCTAAATGGAATGATTTTCTGTGGCTGGTCTATCCTTGCTTATATGTTGCTGTGTTGCTTATTGTTCTGTGTATTCTGTCTGTGTACTTTCTTCTTAACCATTAGCATTCTTAAATGCATCTTGAGATGTGCAACATTACTGTCTCCACGGTAAATCAGTTCTGTGGAAGCTCACAAGGCCGAAAGAGGCTCATTCTAGGCTACTATGAATTTTCTTGACACCAAATCTGCTTAAACCTGCCATAAAAGCTTTGGACGACAGCACAAAAAGCTATCGTCCTCGTTAACCATTGTGACTCGCCGAAAGATAAATACCGTGGATGCACGTTTTCAACTTTGCTGAAGCATCTGTGCAGAGTGCTTAAGCGGTGCATACGAGAGAATAACTAGGGAACTGGAAAGGCAGCGGCCACTGTGTGGAAACATCTCCCACTCCACCCCGAAGTGATCGAAGCCCTGAGTGAACGACATGCTCATAGATTTATGGGAGGTGCGAACACTGTATTTCACTGAGAGTTTCTTTCCCTGGAGTTAGGGCGTCCGTTTAGTGTCTGTGACTCGCTGTGATTTGACTAGCTTAAGCCTCCCTTCGTGGAGAAGCAGCCGGCAACACATAGGCTTGCAACTACCTACAAGGAAGCAGATAAAACTTGAAGATCATCCATATTCACTGTTTCAGGCTTTGCACGACTTAGCGGTAGCTTTGCCACTTTTTTACCCTTCAAACTTCTATTTTTCTGATGACGGTCATTGTAGCTTCGTGCTGCGGCTGGTGGGTTACAATCTTACCCTTTCTTGCTCAAACGTTCCGACGAACTTTCAACAGAAGAACTTCGGTACTCTGCCACCTGAGCCTTGGTTTAATAGAAAAGTCCTGCTTGAGATGGTTTAAATACTCACGGTGGCTGGTGATCTTCATATAGTCTGCTAGATCATGTTTGTCATGTGACAAACCTTTATTCTTAATGGCAATGCGAGATGGATTTGTTTAGTATGTGTAGCTTCTACGCTTAAAATGTTGACAAATAAGGGTTTCTTGTAAATACCTATTTCATTCTCTTTGTGGTTTTTTTCTTTGTGATGCAACGTTGCACATTAATTTTCATTGTGACAGTGGAAAATTCTTGTACTCGACTGTGATTGGGGACAAAATTCTTGAAGTCAAGTTTAATAAGTGTTCAGCCTGAGGATTTCTCGTAGCACCGATGTTAGCATGTTGATCCATTAGGCTTGCCTCTGATGACGCCAAATATATGTGATGTATTAATGTAGTTTACTAGCAGCTTTGCAAGTTGAGAGCCCCGCAATACCGAAATTAATTCAATTAGGTCCGCTAAACATAGTTTCGCATCTTTTATTTCCCACCGTGAATTCTGAGGTAATGTCCCTGCGGCTGGTTTGTTATTTGTCGATAAATCAACCACTCCACATTGACGAGCCACCGAGACAACCTTGTGACTTGCGCGGACTTTCACTGCAGTCCGAGAAGCTTAATACATTAAATTTGTTTAAGTCGTTATTAGTGCTAAATTCATAATTGGCCATCGTAAATACTCTGTACAGTGTGGAAAAAAGGCTTCAAGGACGCTAGAGCTTCCTATTCACAAGTAGAACAAGAGAGATAGCATGATGAGTCTCTCTTTGCATAGTCTCCTCATTGGCCTTGGCTTTGCTTCTCATTTTATGCCACAGTTGTTGCTACTAGAAATGGAACATATGTTTCCTTAACATTGGCTGTAAATCATAAAATCACAAACACATTTAAGAAATTTCTGCGGGCTTTTGTAGGTACAAGCTTGACTGCTGACCCGAACGTGGCGGGAACGTAGCCTGGCCGCGGCCGCTGCATTTCCGATGGAGGCAATATTGTTTGAGGCTTGTGTACTTAGATTTAGGTGCAGTTTAAAGAAACACAGGTGGTTGAAATTCGCGGAGCCTTCCACTACGACACCCCTCGTAATCGTATAGATTAATACTCTATGCACAGCTGCACTTCTAGCTGATTTAAGCGCATTGTCATCAAGGACTGCTACAAGGAGTGTCTAGCCACTCCGGGTTGGACTGGACACCCTCAGTTCTGAACTGGTTCACCCCCTTCCGAGGGCACGTTCCTGAATATTATGGACATGCCATGCCCTCTCAATCGCTGCAGGCTCCCCAAGGTGCTGCTGCCTCCAGCTCTGCTTCAAAGACGGCCAACTACCAGCACAGCCCCACACATCGTGGTCGCCTGGCAAACGAGCCAGTTAACTTGTACGTCGCTTCAGCATGGCCACTGCCGAATGGCTCACCTCATGGCATGGAAGACTCTGAAAAAGACAGGCTAGGTCACGTAAGTAAACGCAGTTTGCACTAACAGCTTCTGTTCAGGTACTACCAGTTGGCCTTGCTTTATGAGATTTCTCATGTCTGCATCTGCTAGTTGGCAGTGTCGACATGAGGACTTGGTTTGTTTCTCTACTCATGAAGTCAAAGTTTTTTCCAAAGGGGAAACTCTTTAGTTTGTTTTAACTTCCAATGAGTGTGTAGAAAACTCTCTCAGGCTGTAGAATTTCAGTGGCATTCCAGAATTCTTGTTTAGATTGGTTGAGAGAAGTTGCTACTGGGGCTTTTGTTGTAGTATGTGAATGTGCACAAGCTGCTAACCTACAGAGTAATGCCCAAGACCCAGGTAATTGAGGGGTTCTTTTTATGGCAAGTTAGTTAATGTGTGATGTCTGTGATCCTACAAAGCAAATGGGTGTCCAATATGATGATCGTTTGAGAATGCTTTTTTTATCCCGCACAATATGTTTGAATGAACTAGCGGGGGTTTTTCTTTATGCTGTCCAATACTCTGATATTTGTGGTGCATTAAATTTTCTCTGCTTAGAACTGTAGTATATTCGTTTTATTTGTAGCATCTTTTTATTGTCCACTCTGCTGCCCTGCTGCCTTGTAATAAAATCTGTATCTTGAGTTTTGCATTTATCATTAACCTTTCTTTGTTCAGTGGGCTTTAATACTTGGACTGTGTGCTACTATATTATGTGAACAAAGCACATAAATCTATCATTTCCATGCAAAGCAGTTTTCCTTGGTGTAAATGAAACGTTATTTTTAGGCTTGTGCGAATATTCAAATGCTTCGAGTATTCGAACGAATAGTAGAGTATTTGAATTCACTTCGATTCGAATTTAAATATCGAATGTTTCGAAGTATTCGCCTTGCCGTTGACCCGCCTTACCAGAGAAGACGTCGCATTCGTATGGAATGAAGAACAGCAAAAATCATTCGAAGAGCTGCGGCAACACCTTCAGAAGCCACCAGTCCTCGCACACTTTGATGATGACGCTCCGACAACAGTGCACACCGACGCTAGCAATGTCGGCTTGGAAGCTGTACTCGTGCAGTGGCAGGATGGCGCTGAACGAGTAATTGCTTACGCGAGCAGAACTCTTTCACGTGCGAAAGAAAATTATTCCACCACGGAAAAGAGTGCCTCGCGGTAGTGTGGGCCGTTATGAAATTTTGCCCATATCTGTATGGTCGTCCTTTTAATGTTGTCAGCGGCCATCACTCCCTCTGCGGCTGACAAATTTAAAAGGCCCTTTAGAATGGTTGGCACGCCGGAGCCTGAAGCTTCAAGAATTTGACATGACGGTTTTCTACAGATCGGGGAAGCGACATTCAGTCACCGATTGCCTTTCTCGTGCGCCATACGAACCTGCAACGGCAGATGATGACGATACAGCCTTTGTCGGAGTTGTAAACACGGCTACTGTCGCACAGCTGCAACGAGACGACCCGGAACTAGAACCCATAATTTGTTTTTTGGAGGGTCACACTTCAGCTGTACCTAGACTGTCTGTGAGAGGGCTTTCGTCGTTTTGCTTGCGCAACGACGTCCTGTATAAAATGAACTTCACGTCACACGAAAACGGCTACTTACTCGTCGTGCCAACATCTCTAAGGAGTGAAGTATTACAGGCATGCCACGATGAACCAACATCCGGCCACTTGGGTTACACGCATACGCTGTGCAGAGTGAGGCAGAAATACTACTGGCCAAGACTGACAGTGACTGTTCAACACTATGTTCGGACGTGCCTTGATTGCGAGCGCAGAAAAGTCCCACCCGTCAAACCAGCAGGCCTCCTCCATCCTATTGACGTGCCTGTTACTCCATTCGCTCAAGTCGAAATGGATCTTTTGGGCCCATTTCCCGCCTCATCGGCAGGTCGCAGATGGATTATAGTGGCCACCGACTACCTCACTCGTTACGCCGAAACCAAGCCTCTGGAAAGGGGCACGGCAAGTGAAGCAGCCTGATTTTTTGTGGAGAATGTGGTGCTGAGGCATGGCGCTCCTTCAGTGGTAATAACTGACAGGGGCACTGCGTTCACAGCCGAACTATTGCAGACGGTTTTAAGACATCCCACCGGCGAACAACGGCGTATCATTCGCAAGCGAATAGTCTTGCGGAGCGTCTCAACAAGACACTTGCGGATATGTTTTGCATGTACGTCGATGTGGAGCATAAAAACTTGGACGAGATCTGGCCGTATGTCACGTTCGCCTATAACACGGCTCATCAAGAAACAAGAACGCCATTCCGCCTTCTTCATGGTCGTGAAGTCACCACTATGCTGGATGCTATGCTGCCGCACGAGTGCGAAAAGGTTGAGACGGATGCTGAATATATTACCCAGCTTGCCAAGGAAGCCCTACAACTTGCACGCCTACATATTAGTCGCCAGCAGGACTACGATTCAAGGTGGTACAACCTTCGTCACCGTCTAGTCTCGTACAAGCCAAGAGGGAATGTTTGGATATGGACTCCTATTCGGCACCGTGTCCTCTCAGAAAAAACTGTTAAGACGGTACTTCGGGCCCTATAAAGTTCTACGACGTCTCAGTGACATTAATTATGAGGTTGTTTCTGATACTGCGCACTCCTTAAGGCGTTGAAGGTGTGCTCCAGAAGTTGTGCACGTTTTTTGGATTAAACCTTATTTCTCTTAATGAACTCATGCGTTTCCAACGTGTTCAAACCACTTTGATCATAAAGCATTGGGACGATGCTTTCTTGAATGGGAGGCTAATATCACTGCTAAAGGCCGGGCAAGAAGACAGACTACGAAGTGATGTGTGGACAGCACCCACGGTTGCCCCGAGGAAGACGACGTCGAAGCGGCTGCTTTTTGTTCTGTTAATACAGACCTAGTTTCTCCTGGTCGCACCGTCGTCCTGTATCCTGTTATTTTCACGTCGCGACAATATGAACAAATAGATCTATATTTGTCCCCATGTAACTGCCTGTAAGGGTAGTTTCACTGCAGTGTAGTGGTGTTAAGCCGTGAAAGCACCTTGCTAGGGGAATTTCGCTGTGACGCGAAGTCCTACTTTAAATTTACAGGGGCCCTGCGACTCTGGTTAAGCATGGCCAGCGGCTAATCGGTAGTCGAGGCAACCGAGAACATGTGAGCTTAATATTATAGCCCAGCACGCGACCTGGAATCCACAATAAATTCTCAATCGGATAAAAATTGCTCTCTTCTTTCAGCAAATGACGCCACTATGTCAAAAATCGCTCGTCACAGCAATTGTACCAGCCATTGGCTGATTTGAGCATGGTTGTTATATGGGCCGCCGTGGGTAGCCGGGTGCGTATTAAAAAAAAAAGAATAATTCACAAGGTGACGACGCACACCTGACATATTTTCTTTCCCTATGCCATCTCTCGCGGCTTTGCTTCAAGCGCTTTCATCGAGACAAGAAGGGAGAATGAAGTTGTAGCATGTGGGGAATCGCTAAACTCCGCTCATACTGGACAGGCTCTAAAAGTTTTCGCAGCGGTCAATTCGTGAGGCAATAAGCTTCTTTAGTGAATCCATTCCATGGCTACTTGCTAAGTTATTGAAAAACCCTTTAAATCAACATATGATCCTCAAATCGATTGATTATTTTTTTTAAGCTTAAGAGCCTGCTTTGTTGAATTATACATTCTAACTGTAATGAATAATGTTACGTATTTTACAGGTTATCACTTGCATCCTACTGAAAGTCAAATCCTGCTACTTCTCTAAGTTGTCTCGACTTCATTTGAACGGGAAAGAAAAGCAAGCACTTTTGCATAGAGGCCTTATTTATATTTAAAAAAAAATTGTGCAGGACAGTTAGGTCATGATAAATATGTCCATTTTTCTTCATACATCGTATAGTCTATTTGATTCGAAATTATTCGACCAAAATCGCTATTCGCTTCGAACCTAAAATTCACTATCCGCACAAGCCTAGTTATTTTTGTTGTAACACCTTCTACGGTGGTACTCTTGGGCAAATTGTAGGCTACGAATGAATGCATGACTCGTGCGCTAATGAGTGCAAAAAAAAAATTAGATGCCTTGTCTCTAGGTCTTAATTGCTGCCACGCCAATAATCCTCTGTTAAACAAGGCAACGAGAATCTCTTAGTGGCAGCTAATACTTCAAATAAGGAGGTGTGCATATGATTTTTATTAAAATTATGTACTTTATCCAACTTGTAGCAACACCCCTCATCTCGGCACTTCAGACCAAAGTTTTTCTAGACTCCGTTTGTAGTATGGCACGCGGAAACGAGAAATTTATCTGCGAACTCTCATTTAATTGTTCTAATCGAATATACCGATTTATGTGTCGTGATATTAGAGAGAAAAAAAAACTGTGCATTCCATTATTGTAACAGTTCCTTGGGACCGTCATGCAGTCGGACCTGGCCTGTTGAGTCAGACGCGTGCGGCCATCGAAATATTGGCATTTTTTTGCTGCCACTGTTAAGCACGGTGGCTTACAGCTTGCGCATTGGAACAACCAGATTGTCTGAGTGCATGTCGAGACTGATTTCGTTAGTGCTTTTAGCCGCTTAATGGAATTCACCACCTGCCTCGATGACCTGGCCAATAACGAGGGCTTACCGTAACTACGTAGCTGAGCCAAGCCCAGTTTAAAATTTGCACGTTCGCAAGAATTGTTGGTCGAAATTGCAGTTTTTAAATTTAAAATTGAGGTTGTCTTGTGCTTGCGTCGGTGATGAAGGCAATACTCGGAACTAGTGAAGATGGAACTGCATATTTTAAAACCTGTGTCCAGAAAATGAGACAACCTGTGCAATGAAACGATAGTCAAGCGTAGTTGTCAGTTTTTGTCCGTAATCGTATTATCGATGGAACATTTCTTCTATGCATGCATGGTCAACTATTGCAGTGTTATCGCTGGAATGTTCGATAATGTGTACATAATTGCTGAACTCTTGTTGCTTGCATACATTGGAACAGCATGAGCAATGAAAGGTTCCAGAATATTTTGGTGTGGCCTGTCCCCATAAGCGGTTAGAAATGTATGCTTTAATAATATAGGAATAGATGCGGTCTAATATCCCAAAACGACGTTGTGATTATTAAGAACAGTGTAGTGGGGGCAAGATGGCAAGTTGGGCCAGTTGGATTATGTTCATAATTGAAAATTTTCTTGAAGCACACTAAAGTACGGACGGACAGAAGACTATACTTGTCAGCCTTTTCTGTCCGTCCCTTTTTAGTGCGCTTCAACAAAACTTTCAAATATGAACGTAGTGGGGGCTTTGAAAATTTTGACCAGGTTCTTTAATGTGCTCCTAAGGTCAAGTACATGAGCCTCGCACATTTTTGCATTAATTGAAAGTGCGGCCAATGCCGCTGGTATTAGGTCCCGCGACCTTAGGGCTAACAATCGAGCGTAATCGTCACTACACTACCATAGTGTGCATGTATCGATTTTGTGAAGGAATTTGACTAGGGCAGAAAAATACAGATGCACCTGTGACAATATTGGGAACTGTACATTAGTCAAAAATGCAGTTAAATGTACATACAGTTAAAGGCAGTTAAATGTACATACAGTGAAATGTATGTGCATGACACTTCAGTGAGGTTATTACAGTAATCCCTTGTTAACTAGAAGCCGTCAAATCCAGGGAAAATTTTGAGATAAGAGGTATTTCCACTTAAGCAAAACATTGAAAATGTTTGCCCAGGTCACTGCAAAAGAAAAGCCAGTGTTGTTGGGAAAAGCCCCACTGCACGAGAGAGCTACTGTAATAAAGGCACAAGAATTCGCGGGGAAAAAGAATTTATCACCGAGGACCAAAAAACTATGCAATTCTCGTCTGTTTCGCGTTCTTGCTCGGTCCGAGAAAGGCGTTTTACAGTTCCTCAACTCATCGTATGAGTTGTTGGTCGCCACCACTGCATTCGGCCTTGTTGCGGAGCAAGTGTAGCATGTTACACGTTTCTGTCATCGTAGGCACTTCTCGGGGCTCTTCCTCTTCTGCGTGGTCATCTGCATTGTTCAAGGCCATCTCAACGATATATGCATCCGACAGCATACTGGTAACGGGGACGTCCGCCTCGTTAGAAGCTTTGCTCAAAGCCTTCCAAAACCGTTTGCTTGTTCTTAAGCACTGTCGAGAGGATTGACAAGGGGATGCCGAATTCTTTGGCGATGCACGACTTGCTCCGACATGCTCTTTCCACTTCCTTGATTAAAGCGACTTTTCTCTCCAACTTTAGCGATTTGTACTGCTTTGGGGGGCAGATCTTGGTTGATATTTGGAAGCATTCATTGCACAGACCACGCACTGAATATTCGTCTCGCGCAGATCGCTGGGAACACAGACAACTACCTCGAACATGCAAGGGCTAGCTTACGTGCTGACGGCACGCTGCACATCGTGCAGAAGGCGTGCACAGGTGCACACACTTGATCATTCCCATAGTTGCTTCAGAAGGCGGATAGCAAACGGCTGCGAGAGCGGGAATTTCAAATTCACCCTTCACGACCGCGTTTAGCTCGTATAGTAAGAGCTAAGCATTTGCACAACATCCTCGTTTCCTGTTGGGAGTGGACTTTACCTTCTTCCCTCCGGGTCAAGATTTGGAGATATACGCTGTCCCCTGCAAAAACCTTTCAAGATAAGAGGGGGCAAATGCATGGCGCCTATGGTGGACGTGGCGAAAAAAAGTTTCGACTTGACCGAGATTTCGAGATATGCGAGTTCGAGTTAACGAGGGTTTACTGTACACCCAGATATAACAAAATATCTTTTAACGAAGTGAATAAAAATTGTCTTGCCATAGACGTACTGTTAGGAATGAATTTTTATAACGAACTTTCGGATATGGCAAACTTATTTTTCGTGTAAGATGCAATTTCGTTATGATGAGATTTTAGTGGTTTTGTTCGCATGCAATTTAGGTAATGTATACCGCACACAGGCAGTATCTTTTACCCAAGTTAAAATGGCACTGTCCTATGGCTTGCTTCAGATGTTAAATGCCTTTTCAGCTCTGATCAGGTTAAAAGTAGTGCATGCGCCTCATTGACCTGCCTGTTGCTGCAGGCACATGCGAGTGGTACAGTCAGCCCTGTATCCAAGACCACCACTACCCAATTAAGCGAAGGCCATGCTGTGGGTCAGCCCAGGAGCTTTTTTGGGACCCCCACACGGCCCCTGTCAACAGCTTCGCCTACTTCTCATAAAAAGGGGACCGGTAAACAGAGGCTTCGCCAGGTGAGTGGCTCATAAATGTACCTTAATGAAACGAAAATAAATTGCTATGCACTCGATCTGTAGCACTCACCTGCAAAAACGAATGAGCACTTTCTCAAACCAAGGTGTCCCAGACCTAGAGTCTTTTTTTAGGGGAGGCCCCCTTTTTGGGAATGTAAATAAAGGGACACTATAGAGAAAAGCGATTTTTTGCATATTAAAGAAGTACAAATGTCACAATCTCAAAAACGCCACTCTTGCTGCGATACGACGCTTGGTGAGACAACTCGCGAAAAGAAAATATGGGTAGAGACCCCGCAATGAAATTAATGCACCAGACCGAGGCTTTGTAGATCTCGAAGGCTTCTACTGGGTCCTACGTAGCTTCTAATAGTTAAAAATGAAGCACTTTATCATCTGCTAGTGCTATAGATCTAGCATACGAAGTTTCAGAATACTTATCTAGCCCATGTCTTGAAATTACGAAAAATACACTTTAAAATTTCTGACGTCACCTGCCAAATTAAAAAATAATAGAAGCTTGATTTTCTCCGCTAATAATGAACTTATGTTAGTGAAACATATGGCATTAGAGTTCTTTGAGTGCAGTTTGTCAATATAAACCAGCCCGTCGCTTCTCTTTAGTGTCTCTTTAAAATGAAATGTTTAGAGTTGCTTTTAACTTTTGCATAGCATTTGTCAACGTGAACTTCAAGTATTTAATCTTTCTGGTGCAACATGTAGGTTTCGAAACATTAATCAGTTTATCGTGTTAGGAGCAACATCTTTTTTTCAGAACTGGAAGTTGCAGCAAATTGACAGGCAGTGTTTCAACAATGTGTAATTAGTACTGACTGAAAAAAAAGAATGTTCGAAGTGCTCTTGAACAGAAGTTGTATTGCGAAGTCGTCTTGATGTCGAACAGAGATCGGGTTTTTGAAAGTCGTGCAGATTCAGCACCGCCTCCGTGCACCCGAACATCTGTGAAGCAGTCTACTCTTAGCTGGAAAAGCTAAAAGGTTGCAATTTCTGAAGTAATCATTCAGATTTCACAGGTTCGTGCTACAAATAGGCTGATGCAATTCTTTCTTCCTTCTGTGAATCTTTTGCCACATCGCATGCTTCTTTAAAATTTTACATTTCCCAATTATTTTAAAATACTGGTCAAGCCAGCTTAGGCTTTGCAACAGTTTTGCAAGCTGGTTGTCCGGGCTTGCAGCTCGCTCAAACCTTACCCGTGCCGGATGAGGTTTGCTACACTTGCAGTAAAGCTTGACATGGTGTTAGAATCACAGTTATACAATGAAAAGCGCGGCTCTAGCAGAGGCCACGCTTAGTGGGCGTACTGTATTTCTGCTGCTAGATTCAATGACAAGTTCAATCTCGACTGTGGCATCCTCATTTCGACAAGGGGATGCCACGGCCGAGATGGAACTTATCACTGAATGTAGTACCAGAAATGCAGCATACACGAAAATACAGTACAACATAGAAGCACTGATGCAGCCTTAGATTTTTTTTTTCTTGAAGGCAGATGAACATAGACTTGCACCCTACACCGACATGTCAATCACTGTGCTATCTAGCTCTTGAGTGGGACTAAATCTACATTCTACTTTAATCATGGAGGCGATCTCCAGTCGCTTCTATCATCTGGGTGGGGCCTCTTCGGCCTACCAAAGTTATTTCAAACTGTAATGTAGATTGTTTATGTGCCTGTTTCAATTAAAGTCCTTCCATTGCAAGCTTTGAAACTGGTTTGCATGTTTTGCTCGTAAAATTCCAGAACTTGAGGTAGCAGTGACTTTACTTGGGCTCGTCT
>NW_027465642.1:0-19918 GCF_043290135.1 Rhipicephalus microplus | reverse complement strand
CATGTACTTACTATGTACAGTATCATGTGACACCCATCATGTGTGTATTGTGAAATGAATAACGTGTCGACTATTATGTACATACGAGCGAATGTATCTTTATGAGGACCAGACCTGTGCTCTGCTGTTTTGTGCTGGTGGACCGAATATTAACGAGGGACAATATAAGAGACTTCATTTATTGACTTTCGAACATTTCCTTACCATTATGTTGTGATATGTGCGTATAAGTGTGTCTTTGCATATCTGTGCCCGAGTTTTCTATTTTCCATGCACTGCTTTGTATGTTTTGCTTCAAGATTCGTGTTCAAGTTTCACTCAACGGCTAAGGAGTAGCCGGCGCCATAATGGTGCGCCAACATCTCCTTATATATCATATCACTAAAAGCAGGAAGTTACACCCGGCGAGTATAACATAGCAACTCTTTCTTGTCAGATAGTGCTCATTGTACATGCCATTGGCTGCTAATGGGGATCGAAGCGTGCGCGTAAGCTAAAAGCCGAATGCTCCTGTCTTTTATTCCCCATTATCAGCCATTGGCATCTATGTGGAGCACTATTTTTATTGTTCAACAACGCACAGAAGAAATCTTTTACTAGCACCACCTTGAAGCTCATCATGTTATACTTGTTACACACTACTAACGTTTACGAGGAACGAACGGGTGCCGCTATAAAGAGCTTGGCAGGGTTTGCAAGTGCTAAGGACGTCCCTGATCGTTCTACGTCAGGGACTTCCGTCAGTACGAGTCATGGTGCCTGTTGCGTCTTGGACCCCTTCGAAGGCGCTTGTCTTCGACGTTGTTGTCCCTACGGGGACTAGTGCCGAGACCGTCATTGATGCGACGACCCCAATTGTCGGCCTCTCAGAGGTATACTGCGTGCAGCATCAGGGAGCTCGAAACTTCCAAGTCACCTTGAAGAGCATGGCCTCCATTTCTCTAATCGTCAATGCTGGCTGCCTGGTGATTGGCGGTGAGCGTGTTCAAGTCGTCCCCGTTGGCCCACAAGTGACCAACGTCGCCTGCCTGTTCCTGCCATCGTTCATCTCAAACGAAGCTCTCGTCCCCATATGGCAAGGTGCTCACTGTCGCCAGTGGTTTGATGAGCGGGCGACGCGGCGTACTCACTGAAACGCGGTATATTCGAATGGTGATGAATGCCGCTAATCCTGTGCCAAACTACCTGCGCATCTCCGGTCACTGTGCTACGTTTGACTACCGTGGTTTCCAGCATGTCTGTCGAAGATGCGGCTCAGGGGACCATCTACGAGCCCAGTGCACAACACCGTATTGTGGTCGCTGCGGTGTGCATGGTCACGTTAGTGAAGGATGTGACCGCTCGTGTCAACGCTGCGGGGACCCAACTGTGGTTTGCCCTGTCCGCTGCTCTTACTCAGACGCTGCCGCTGGTGCCTTTTCACCACTGACACTGGCAACGGAACCAACTACCGAATCGGGGGACGCAGAGGAGGTCACCGACGTTGTGCTGACCTCACTCCTACAAGTTCCGTCAAACGAAGCGTACAATGAAAGCGCGATTGTCGATGCGAGGCTTGGCGCGTCGGCCTCCCCGCTGGTGCAGGAACCGTGCGCTTCGAAAGACGCAACGCACTCCCCTGAAAACGGCGTCGGCATCTCTTCTCTGACGCCACTTGACGTTCAGTGCGCAAATGACCCCAGTTCTCAGGCTGCTGCTGTTGGAGTTGACCCTACGAGCCCTGTTATTTCGGAAAACAGTGGCGAAAATACCACAGAATCTTCTGTTGTGGCCGCTCCGACCATTTCGACATCGCGTCGTACACGTAAAACATCGCCCACACAAAGGGTGCCTACACCGGCCTGCCGAGACGTGGACAGTGCTTGCAGCATCAAGGATGTGGTTCCAAGCTTGCCGACGGCTCCGTCCCTACCTCCTCAGGACACGTCTTCGAAAGACGGCTTCCGCCTGGGACTGGATAGTAGAATCGGACTGTCTAGCCTTGCAGATTTTGACGTCGAAATGGGAGCTCCACGTGAAACAAAGCGAAAGCATACTTCCAGCTCTTGCTCCGATGAACGCAGTGATGGCCGTGGTAAATCCCAACGGTCCAAAAACCTCGACCCTCTTCTGGAGGGTCGAACAGTTCGTCGTAATTTGGTTGAGCAAGTGTCCCCGTGACACTTTCCAGGACACCGTCTAGAACTATGCGTCCAGGTTAGTCTTTACTTTTTATTATGGCTACTACACTACATATTATTTAATTGAACGTTCAGGGTTTTCGCAGTCCGGCAAAGCAGGCTGAAGTGATTAGTGTCGTCCGCACTGCAAATTATGATGTTTTGTACTTTCAGGAAACAGATTTCTTCTCGCTATCCGAAGGGCTTGCTTTTAAACAAAAGTTTAACCTAGATTGTTATTTCTATTTCGCTACATCTCTTTTTAGGGGAGTAGGCATTATTATTTTTGATCGAGCTCTATTACGGGATCATCATGCTTTTTACGATGGCATGGGCAGGGTTTTGGCTGTAGGCTGTAGCTGCTTTACTTTCAGATTAAGGATACTGTGTGTGTGTGGGCCAGCGCAAACTGGACAGTGTAATGACTTTTTTGGAGACCTGCATGTGTTTTTTCTTGACGGTCGTGATGTCATTCTGATTGGCGACTTCAACTGCGTTCTCAATACGCGAACCCATGTACAAGGTCCTGGCTGGGGCCGGTCTGCTTGGAATTCACGTGAGCTGCGTCGCCTTGTCCACCACTTTTCATTACTAGACGCGCACAATGTAGTACACGGAAATACCTTTGTTTGGACATGGCGAAGTGGACGATCCTCCAGCAGGCTCGACCGGGCTTATATCCCACGAGCGTTAGAGGCGTTTGTCTCCGATTTATGCGTTCCGTCCTTCCCACCTTCTCCTGTGTACCCAGTAACATGGATAAGCACACGCACGAAAGCAGAAGACAGGCGCGGGCTCGGACGCTTGAGAAGCAACACGGCTCCCGACCTGGTGTATTCTACGTAGATATAGCAGGGCCTTCGCCCACGGGATTTTACACGGCCTCTGTAGTTCACCGGGAAAAGCATGTCAATGGGCTCTCGTTCCGAGCACAAAATCCAGAGCGCGCTGAGGAAGTCGCGATAGCGCTTGCTGCTGCGGACCCCAACTCGAAAGTTATTATCACGGACTCCAGGAAAGCATGAACTCATTACTTGGTAGGAGAGATATCCCCCCTAGCCAGCCAGATTCTAAAACGGGCTCTCGCTGATCCAGCCCCGAAACGCATCGTATGGGCTCCTGGCCATCAGGGCCTACGAGGTAATAAGGCCGCTGACGCGGCCGCCCGAGTGCTTACCCACCGGGCTCCTCACCTTGGCTCTTATGACTCGGAGGCCAATACACCGCTGCTGCGGTTCAAAGAAATTCTCACCTATTATCGTGACACTCACCGCCTTTACCCGGCTCCTGCAAAGGGGCTGAGTAAGGCGGAAGAGCGAACTCTAAGGCGCCTGCAGACAGGTACTCTACTCTGTCCTGCAATCCTAAAGCATTTCGATGCGAACACAGATGGGCGGTGCCCACACTGTGGGGAGACGTGTGATATTTTCCACATGGTATGGGCATGTCCGAAAAATTCCCACCTACCCCCTTCCCCTACCCCTTCGCGAGAGGCATGGGAGACTGCCCTCCTCGACAGCTCATCACTAGAGTCTCAACGGGCTCTGGTGAGACGGGCGCGAGTAGGGGCCTCGTCATGCGGTGTCCCGGACTAAGGACGCCGACCATGTAGCAGGGTCATGCTTTGGCCCCGTACCTCTCTCTTTTATAATAAATGTTTTTCATCATCATCATCTCCTGTGTACGTATCTGATCATCGGCCTATTGTCTTGAAGCTCTAAGTTCCATTTTCTTTTTCGTTAAAGCTATGGCGTCTTGATGTTCGCATCCTGCAGAATGCGCGCTCAAGATCAAATTTGTCACGCGCAATACGTGTGTCACTCACGGCGTCTGGTCCTGAAGATTGGGATGCGCTTAAAACACAAAGGTGCCTGTGCTGCGCAGTGGAGGGGCGTTCGCTTCGTCGACGCGTTTCTGAAGAGCTTGTTGATACTGCGATGAAGTTACGCATTGCTTTGCGCGCCGCGACGACTTCTCCTCAGATGCGAGCGTGGCAGCGTGAACTGCGTGAACGCTTTCAACGTTTGACGGCTGCTTCGTACCTGGCGGCAGCAGCATGGCGCTGTAGACACAACCCATGTGCACATCCCGTTGTTCTGCGCCACGCGCGACATTCGTTTTTTTGGGCAATCAGAGCCACCTGTCTCTATGACAGCACAAATACCACCTTCGCAGCGGTTTCCTACGCGTGATCCACCTGTTTTCTTGGCGCATTTTGAAGCAATGTCGTGTTCGGCCATGCGGACTAACTGTGATCAAACACCACCAATGCTTAGAAGCTTGTCCCGTATTCCTCAAGAAGCTGCGGATTGCCTGCACATCCCTCCGTCGGCTGAAGA
The DNA here is from genome assembly GCF_043290135.1 of Rhipicephalus microplus. NCBI lineage: Eukaryota > Metazoa > Arthropoda > Arachnida > Ixodida > Ixodidae > Rhipicephalus > Rhipicephalus microplus. The sequence goes on along the minus strand of NW_027465642.1, from coordinate 15,420 downwards.
GGTAAAGGCGGCCCTAAAATCAATGAAACGTGAAACGGCTCCAGGGCCAGACGGTTTTCCTGTTGAGAGTTTTACTTGACATTTTGGAATGACATTGGTGCTACCTTTACCGCGGTAATCCGGCGATGCTACGAGGACGGTGTCTTTCCATCAAGTTTTTGAGATGGGCGCATTGTGCTTATTCCAAAGGGTGGTGCTCCCTCTGTTAATCCTAAAGATTGGAGACCTATCACGCTCCTCAACGTTGACTATGAGATATTCGCGGCGGTAGCTGTTCAACGTTTGGGGGGCTGTTGAACACCCTGGTAGGTCATCACCAGACTTCATCAGTGCTCGGACGAGAAATACACAGCTTGTCATTTACCACAAAGAATATCATAGCCTATACTCTGTCGTGATCTGCACGTTGTGTCCTTGTGTCGTTAGACCAGGAAAAAGCGTTTGACCGACTAGAGCACGCGTATAACCTCAATTTACTCACAGCCTTCGGCCTTTCTCATTCGTTTGTCGAAATTATTAAAAATACATACACTGGTCTGAAAAGCACACTAGTTCTGGATGGCTGAGAAAGTTCTTTTTCCATAACACGTGGGGTCCGTCAGGAATGTCCATTGTCTCCTGTGCTATTTGTCCTCAGTCTTGAGCCATACTTGCGTGCTTTCGACGTGGATTCACGTGTCCGGGTCTTGCGCTTCATGGTAATGGTGTCGTGAAAGTCACAGCTTTCACTGATGATATAACCTTGTACCTTTCAGATGAAGATAGCCTTTCACGCAGCCTGCGTGTATTTTCCCAGTATGGCGACATTTCAGGTGCAGCGTTGAACAACTCCAAATCCCGGTATTTTTTCTATGGCTCTCCAAACTCCAGGCTTAGCGCCAGTTTTTCCATTCAACTGGCCGCGTCCCTTCGTATTTCAGGTATTTTATACATGCAGTGCGGCATTTCTGAATCCGTTTGGTTAAACGCTCTCGAAGAAGTAAGACTGAAAATTCGGGACGCACGGGATTATGACTTCCCGCTTCTTGAGCGGGGTACCTTGCGCAGACCGTATTTTTCGGTCGCATTTGGTACCTTTCTCACGTCGTGCAACCACCTTGACGTATCGTGCGGTCACTGCAGTCTACTTTCTGTTCCTTTTTTTTGATCAGGTGGCACTGAGTTGCTCAATCGCGCGGCAATGAGACAGCAGCGTTCTCAGGGAGGCTTTGCTTTCCTTTCAGTGTCCATACGCTGCCGACTGCTGGCACTAAGCTTCCTTTTGCGCCTAGTGCAAGGGGAGGAAGCTCCCGCACGAACGCTTGCATATTACTTTCCGGGTACTCACCTTCGGCATTTGATGCCTAATGTGCAACTTAACAGGGGGCCGCTGTCAATAACACTTCCTGCGTTTTATACAACTGATGCATTTTTTAGCCATGTCAAGTCGAGCTGTCCTGGAATAGATGTTTTGAACAACCACATAGTTGAGACAACTGCTGCTTTGTTGCCTCCGCTCCTCCCGCCTGCCTGCCGTGCTCGCTCTAGACCAGTGTCTTGGAGCACCTTAACGGCTTCTTTTCTGCCTGGACACCTCCGGGGCTTCATGTTGCGCCTGGGATGGGGTGTGCTTGCCACTCTCCACCGCCTCGAAAAGTGGAGAATAGTCCAGTCAGCAACATGTCCGAACTGCTCCCTTCGGGAAACAAATCAGCATTTTTGAGGCATTGTGTCATTGCTCGCGTTTTTTGGAGAGCCGTACATGCCGTATTTCGCTGCCTCAGAATAAATCGCTTCGTCTCTTTTGGACGTTGTTCGCGAGGCCACTTCGCTTGTCTTCTCATTGTTGCCGGCTCTTTCTGCCTCTGACGCAACCGCTGCGAGGCGGTTGCAGCAGCCCGCCGCCACAGCGTGCTCTACTCGATCTTAGAGCGATTGCACTCGGAGCTGCTGTCTGTTTTGTCGGAGGAGCTCTTCTTCCTCGGTGAAGAGGAATTTCTTCGGCACTGGTCTTGCCCTTTTGTGTTGGTCTGTGACGGACGAGTGAAACTTGTCTTTCGGCCGGCCTGGTATTGGTAGGCTGACCTGTCGATGCGTAGACAGTAATGGCATGCCAACATGTAAATATGCAAAATGTACATATTTATGTTTTATTTGTGTTTTTTGTTTACCTTGAAGTATTTTTGTGGTTGTGTTTGTGTGAACCATCGCTTGCACATGTTCTTTCAACGTCATCTCATATCCATGTTCAAGTAAATGATGTCTGTTTTGCCATCATCGTTAGAGTATGTCTAAGAAGGAAATGTTCTGTTGAGTGTTATTGACGTTTGTGGCAATAATTGTTTTCTAAACAAAATGCCAGAACGTTTTGATACATAAGCATGCTTTGGAATGGGCTCCACCTGGCCGGTCAATAGGCCGCCTTATCTGACAGTGGTCATAAAGGTCGGTTGCCAACCCAGGTAACGTGTTGGATACCGGCTCCGGCAATCGCATTTCGACTGAGATGGACTCCTTAAGACCCGCGTGCCATGATTTGTGTGCACGTTGAAAAACACAGGGTTGTCTAAATTTCTGGCGCCCTCTTCTACCGAGGCCCTCGAAATCGTATCATGGTTTATAATGGGTCCCCTTGATGAATAAGAAAAAAAAATCCCAGATTTGCTGCAACGGCAAAAAAATGATTGTAGGAGCAAGAAATTGAATTGTTATGAGACGTAAGGCTACCTCTTACTCATAGCTCTCACTGAAGTATGCGCTTTTAGAGGCGAAACTTCTTAAGCCTAAGGTCCCTAGATGAAACAAGTTTCCAATGTAGCGACACCCTCCCTTTTCCTCCTCGCTTATTTGCCTGAAGCGCCCCCTAGAAGGTTTAAAACTCATCCAAAAGCGAATGTTTGGGTTCTGTTGCTACGGTGAATAGATGTAAATGAAACAAAATGGAACAAAATAAGACGTAGAATAAACAGTTACCTTTATGAACATAAGCGGCACAACACAAGAGCAACCGCGATGTGCGTTACTCAACCGGCAACGTTGTGCAGTTCTATACTTTACACCACTAACCATGGCGTCTCTCGTAGTACATTTTAGTTCCACGGCCGCGGTATTTCGTCCAGTTCTAACTAGTCCACTTCTCCGATTGCGTTTTGTTCGTGCTGTGACACAGTGAACGTGCTTCTTTGCTGGATCCTGTAAGTGGCCACAGGGCGTGACGTTGTGACGATTGATTACGACCGGCTTGTGCACACGCAAGAAAAAAAAACTATGACCAGACTGGTACGAACACTCGTCCAGCAGCACTGCGATGATGTTTTTTTTTTAAATGTGCCCATTTGGACAATCGTAATGCCAAGTGATTCTGATGCGGTGCTGGGAACTTCCTCAAAAGTGAGAGTTGTACTGGTGAGGTGTCTCGAAGAAGCGCGTTTCGGCTCAAGCGGGAACTGGTCAAGAGTGAAATGTTTCTGAAGGTGCGTTGATTAGAACCTACAGCTGCTCCGTATACGTGCATACCCACATGTATTTGTACCAACTGGCATGCACTAGACACGCATTAGACGCGCGCCTGGCGTTTCAATAAAAACCGACAAGTGAACTCGCTTCGCAGATCCGCGTCGACACACGTTGACGGAGTTGCACGAAAGCATTCGCGTGAAATGGTTCATAGTTGCGCTTCATGGTGCGCTTCATCTCGGAAAGCACGAGGTAAGTTGAAAAAAGCGAAACCATTTTCTGTTGTTTACGGCAACGCAGCATTGCTGCGTTGCCGTAACAGCACCAAGTTCCAGGTGGGGACTTGGATATTTACACCTTTACCGATGCATTTTTGTCAACCGCGCTGGCGCGAGAGAGATAGGCCTAACGCCTCCCAAGCCACTGGCAGCGCAGCTGCCAGAGACGCTGCTGCCTAGGCTGGCCTAACTCAGCGGGCACCAAGAAACGCCGGTCGGCGCGTTTGACGCGTCTGACTTTCTGAGAAGAAATGGAGGTGCCTGTGGAGGGAGAACCCATTTCCCATGAAGAATTCGAAGAAAGTACTGGATGGAGCACCGTAGGATCAAAGAAGTCGACCCGCGGGCAATCACTAGAACCCGGTGCGGATTCTCAACGAGGGATTAACAGCAGGAAACAGCGTGAGGAATGCCTGAGTCAAATAACAAGATTCAGCCGGATGCCTCCACTGCCCCGAGGTGACTACAACATCATAATCCGACCTTGAGGAGGCCTTTGACTCACCCACCATGGAGCCGCCCGACTTGCGACTAGCATTTGCCACGCCACTGAAATTCCGAGAGACGCCCTAGATGAGGACACAATATGTCCAAATTTCCAGCAAAATGTCATCGTTGTGAGCATAACCATCGTTGCGCATGCTGATAGATACCAGAAAATCTCTCTCATTGTGGTCGGCAACAAGACGTACGTTAAAGCGCATATGAAGCGGCACCAGACGGTACGTCAAAAGGCGTGTTACGAGATATCCCGTTGGAAGATACTGCCCGAGATATTACAGCTAGTGTGATTACAACAAAGAACCCTACTGCCATCGCTGCAAAACGGCTGAGCAACACAACGACGGTGATTGTTCTGTTCGCTGGTCTTCGCGTGCCAACATACGTTCGATACGGTGGGGAAATGTTGAAGTGCTCCCTTCACCGCAAACAGATAGAGGCGTGTTACAAATGGGGTCGCCTGGGGCACCGCGCAGATGTATGCCCAAACCCGAAAGACCACGTGTGTCGTGGTTGTAGTACGACCAACCCCCAGCAAGATCACTATTGCCAGCCCACTTGTCAACTATGCGGCGGCGACCACCAGACGACCGAGAAGGCGTGCAAGGCACGTTACAAGACGCCGTACCTGGTGAAACGCCGGCGATGGGAGCGACAACAACAACAATAAGAAGACTACCCGACGAAGCCAAGGCCTTTCGACAACAGCCTCGAGCAGCGGGACAATACCCCTACCCGGAAGCCCAGAAAGAAAGCCTTGTCGAGATCTCGGTCGTGGTCTCGGTCGCGGTCTCGCTCCGGCCCCGCTCCCGGCCCCGCTCCCGGCACCGCTCCCGTTCGCAGTCAACATCTCGGAGCCGTACACCTGGACCTGGCGCAACCTTCAAAGTGAGCAGGGTAGACGTAGTCAAGGGGGCGCGCTCGGGGTCTGAAGAGGCCGCTTCTCAAGGCAAACTTGATAAATTAGAGGCTCAAATAGCACAGCTAAAGCAGATGTTAGCACAGTTTAACCAGAAAATGATAGCTTTAGGTAGGAAAACAGGACCCTCAAGGAGGATTTGCACCACTATAAAAAACAAAACATGCTCCTCCAGTAGTACCACTACTGTCAGCTGTTACACCCAGTGAAAAAATGGAGGAAGCTACAACACCACCACCTCCCAAGCGCAGAGCCGAAACCCAGACCAATGAAGACAAACCCGCACGCGTGACGCCCGTGAATAAAGTCCTGAAGGAAGTTCAGCAATCACTCAAAGAATTGAATGAGAGGATGAGCAACGCATCCCGACTGATCTCAACTCTTACTGACCGCGTAGAGACTATAGCTAAAATTACCCAGCAGCAAAAGGAACACCTACAACAGCGACTCATCGCTGTGGAGGCTAGAATCACCCCTCTGCCACCTAGCGGACTGGACCCCACAGCGAATGTAAAGCAACCTTCCTCGTCGGCTTTCAGTGTGATACAGCTGGCGACATTCCTACCCCCTACGTCTCATCATAGCTAGAAATCACGCCTACACAATTTGGCAATAGAATTGTAGAAGCTACGCGAATAGGCAAGCAAATCTTCACCAATACCTTAAGGGGAAAGTTGAGCCCGATATCATTTTATTGCAGGAGACACATTGTATCACTAAATTGGCAGGCTACCGCTCGATCGGACATGCCAACGGGGAGACGACTGTCCTTACCACCCTAGTTAGACGAAACCTTACGTTCACGCAACACGACACGAAAATTACCAATATAGACAATATATTTATTGAACTCGTTCCGCAACGCAAGACACAGGAAAGTCTTTTTATACTAAACATATACAGCAACCCTAAACAAAAGAAGCACAGATTTCTCACACTCTTTAAACGCGCCCTCAACATCGCTGGCCAAAATCCCATCTTAATAGCGGGGGACTTCAACGCACCACACACTGCCTGGGGATACTCCTATGTGTTTTCTAAGGGTAGGGCCCTCTGGTTTGACTCACAGCAAGAGGGATTAACTCTCATCACCAACCCTAGCACACCCACACGTGTGGGCACTAGCTCCAGTAAAGACACAACGTGTGATCAGACGTTCACGAGAAACACATCAGCAGCCACCCGGAAAAATACCCTAGAGGACCTGGGTAGCGACCACTACATCATCGAAGTACATGTTCAAGGTGGCCTACGTAAACCCACGGGAAAAGAGCTAAAGTTGGTAGACTGGACCCAGTTACGCAAATCACGTGAAAACCATGTCCAACCCATCAGCGACATAGAGGACTGTATACACACGCTTAAACAGGATATTTATAATACCACCCGAATCGTACCTCTCGAGGCACACCTCGAAGAGATCGATAGCCGGCACCTCCACATGTGGGAGGCAAAGCTATTGGTCCAAAAGAGGTGAAAGACACAGAAACACAACAAAAACCTCACGAAACGCATAGCACTCCTTAACACAGAGATAGAGATGTATGCAACACAGCTAAGCCGGCAACACTGGGATGAAACCTGCGATGTGATGGACAGGCAGCTAAGTCTTAGTAAAACTTGGCATTTTCTATGGTTCCTGCTCGACCCAGAAGACAGCAAAACCGCCCAACAACAAACCATCAACAAACTAATAAATGCTTACAAGGGCACCGACGAGGAGTTTCTTAGGGAGGTAGAGCTCATTTATATCTCTCAGGCTCTTACTCAGCAGCATCCAGATTATACGGGCCAGATCAACACTACTCTAGACGAAGAATTCACCGAAGCGGATATCCGTGCCGCCCTACAAAAATTTAACACCAAATCTGCACCAGGTCCGGATAACATCACCAATAAGATGATACGCAATTTGGACGATATGTCGATCACGCATATCACAAAATATATTAATAACTGCTGGAACACCGGAATCTTGCCCCCGCATCGGAAAACGGCCAAGGTGATTCTGATTCAGAATCCAGGAAAAACACTGAATACTGACAATCTTAGGCCCATCTCCTTAACATCTTGCATAGGCAAATTGTTGGAACACGCTTTCCTGGCTAGACTGACAAATTACCTCGAAGACACTGATTTTTTCCCACACACCATGATTGGATTCCGCAGGCATCTTTCAACGCAGGGTGCCGTGTAGCAGCTTAAGCCTCTCATCTTAGACAGTACGGGACGCTCCACTAAGGGCATACTTGGTTTTTGATCTGAAGAAGGCTTTCGACTCTGTCACGCATAGCACCATTCTAAATCAGGTCAATACCCTAAGCTTGGGGCTTCGCACGTACAACTATATTAGGGCATTTATTACGGGCAGAACGGCCACGATCACTGTGGGAGCACTCAGGTTGTCCGAAATAGCCATAGGAAGTGCGGGCACCCCACAGGGTTTCGTGATCTTTCCCTTGTTGTTTAACCTCGCCCTCATTGGTCTTCCTTCAAAACTTCAAACCATCGAAAGACTTCATCACACCATTTACGCCGACGACATCACCCTCTGGGTGTGCGACGGCAGTGACGGTTCCATTGAACAGAGGTTACAGGAGCGGATTGACACAGTCGAACGGTATTTACAAGGAACTGGACTATTCTGCTCGGCGGAGAAATCTGAGCTACTGCTATATCACCCTACACTTAGAGGTCGGCCACCCAAACAATATCCCCAAGCGCAGGCACACGCTGATATAAAACTCACTACAAGCGATGGTCACGCCATATCCACCGTGGACAAAATCGGAGTGCTAGGTTTGATCATAGAAAGTAAGGGTACGAACGGAGAGACAGTTCGCAACATTGAAGCCAGAGTGTCTATCACGATGCGCTTCATTAGGCGCATTACCAATAAACACAAAGGCATGAAAGAGGCCAGCATCATCTGTTTGATGCAATCGTTTGTTCTAACTCACATCACCTATACGGCGGCGTACCACCGATGGTTCACCGCGGAAAAGTCAAAACTCAACAGCCTAATTAGGAAAATTTACAAACAAGCGCTAGGTTTTCCCCAAAACACTACCACCGAACTACTCCTTCAAGTTGGTTTACACAATACCCTTGAGAAACTTATTGAGGCGCAACAAATGTCCCAATTCGAGCGTTTTGCCCAGACTAAGCCAGGCCGTCAGATTCTATGTAATCTCGGTATTACTTACCACACTCAACACGGAGACAAACACGACATACCACGCACTATCTGTGCAAAGCTAACAGTACCACCCATACCAAGAAACGTGAAGCCTGAACACAACAAGGGCAGACGTGTCAGTAGAGCCAGAGCCATGTCAAAGATGTTTGGGCGCAACCACGAGGCAGTCTTTGTCGACGCAGCACGCTACCGGGAACGTCACCGCTTCGTGGCTGCGGTCATAGACCACACACAACAATGCAAACGCAGCGCGTCAATCATCACACGAAACGTAGAAACGGCAGAGGAAGTGGCTATCGCGATGGCCACAGCGCACAGTAATGCCTCATGCGTAATCAGCGACTCGCAGACAGCCGTTAGAAACTACGCCAGCGGCAGAATCTCCCCCGAGGCATTGCGGATTCTTAATACAGGCAACATTCACGAAGTGGACAAATACGCACACATCTTGTGGTTCCCTGCCCACCCACCATTAGGTAACGCGGAGGCCAGTCCGAATGAAGTGGCGCATAACGTGGCTCGAGGTCTTATGTTCCGAGTCACGTCTGACGAAGCCGCCACCCAAACGGACCTTTCTTCACCGGTGTGTGAATGGGACGATTGGCTCACTAAATTTAATGACATAATTCAACACTATCGACTGCAAAGGCGGGAGTACCCTCTGCCTCACTCCAAGCTAAATCGGGCCAAGTCCGTTCAGTGGCGACAGCTACAAACACGCACATACACGAACCCTGTCATCATGCACCACATATATCCTGACGTCCATAGTTCTAATCTACTCCAGTACTGTACCACCAGAGCCACTCTTGACCATATCCTAAGAAAATGTCCAGCATTAGTAAAAAATTCTGCGGTCGCGGCCTCTAATGAAGACCTTCGGGCGCGTTGGCGGACTGCGCTGCTCAGTTCGGGCCTGGACAAACAACTTTGGGCGATCCAGCAGGCCAAGGAAGCTGCCGGGAGACACGGTCCCTCCGTTGGCCCCTAGGTGGGAGCCCATCCCAGCAATCTGCCGCAAATTAATAAAGTCTATCTCTCTCTCTGATGAAGTAACGTACAGATAGAAGATGTATCGGTGACTTAATCTCTAATAAAGTTGGCGTCTAATGTGATGCTTTCTAAAAAACTCGTGACAGAAGGACGCACTTCGAGCACTGTCTGACGAGAAAGGGTTGCAAAGCTGAACTCGCTGCGCTCCACCTTCTTGGTTTAGCAAGGTTCAGCGAGGTTTGGACCACAGTGCCATGAACTAGCGGCGGTTAGAGGTGGGAACTAGACACGGCGCACCGGGCGTAAGAGAGTGTGCAGGTGCCACCTCTCGTTTAGTCTTTGAAATATCCACGAGATGGCGGTACTTCTATATGTTGAATACATCATGAAAGGATGCGAGACGGTGGTACTTGGAGTATTTACTAGATGGATGGACGGACGGAAGGACGGATGGATAGACAGAGAGATGCACAGACGGACGCATGAAGGGATGAACGCAAGGATAACGTAGGAAATAACCCACGGATGGACGCACAGACGGACGAACGCATGGACAGATGAACGCACCAACCGACGCACATATGAACGGAAGCAACAACGAACGGATGGACGGAAGCACAGACAAACTGACAGATGCTTCACGCCACTCATGATTATCCACTCCGTGGATATGCTGCGATTTTTTTCCACGGCGTACATTTGTTTAGAAAAAGTGGGTAACATTTTAGAGTTCTAGGAACTTTACCATAGCAGAGCCTAAATCCATGCCGTGGGCCTCACGCTTGATGACGCCACAGATTTCATTAGAGAAAGTGGTTAACAATTCAGAGTACTAGGCACTCTACTATGGCAGAGCATAAAGCCGTCCCCAGTCGCGACACACCGGAACTCAACATTCATATCACCTGGTGTGGCCCTCACACCGTTCGCCAATAAACCCATACTGATAGGCACTAAATGTCGACCTCAGTCGTTTCAGCAATAATACTGACACAAGGTTTTCTCTTAACTTCTTTGAATTTTCAAGTTCATGCCGCATGGTATTCCGATAAAACGAAGAGTTAGGCGCACCTTCCACACAAAGCAGCGAAGTTTAATCTGAAACTCACCATCTTCCTAACAATTGCACCATTGTTCATGAGTTTTCGCTTGCATAAAACTAAACCACGCAGCTGGATATCAATGATTTGCCCTTTCTCCAAAAAAAAAAAACTGGCAGCATATCCACTGAGTGAATGATGGAAAGTTGGGCGAAGCATTGGTCCGTTCATTCGTTCTTGCTTACGTCCGTCCATGCATCCGTCTGTGTGACCATCCATGTGTCGATCTGCCCATCCGTGCGTGCGTCTGTTCGTGCGTCCATCCCTGCGTTCGTCCATGCATCCGCCCCTGCGTCCATTCATGCGTCCACCCATGCATCTGTCTGTGCGTCCGTTCGTCCATCTATTCAACACTCCAAGTACAACCATCTCGCATCTTTTCATCGTATATTCCCCATATAGAAGCACCGCCATCCAGCGGACATTACAAGGACTAAACGAGAGGTGGCAAACGCACACTTTCTTTTGGCTTGCGGTTCGGCACTACTTCCCACCTTTAACCACCTTGAGTTCTTGGTATATACTAGTTTCCTGTATTCATGGCACTCCGGCCCAATGTTTGCTAAACATTTCTAAAACCATGGAGGTTACGCCCAGCGAGTATAACGTGGTACCCTTTTCCTTTCAGATAGTGTTCAATGTACATGCCGATTGCTGCTAATGGGAAATGAGAGACAGAAGAATTCGGCTTTTTCTTTTTTATGGCTTGAGCTTCGTATCTACTTCGCACCTTTAATCACCTCGACTTCATGGTATATACAAGTTCATTGTATTCATGGCACTATAGCTCAACGCTCGCTAAACCATTCTGAAACTAAGGAATTTTGGAGCTCTGAAATGAACTATCCTCCATGGCTGCTTGCCATACCAAGCATTGAGTTCTCAGTGGATGGCATTATCTGAAAGAGAGACATTTTCATCCAAACTGCTCAACAACTAGCGCTTTATTAGATACACATGCGGTATTCAGAGCACATACACATTTACACAGATGGCTCAAGTACTACAACGTCGGCATTTGAGATACCACAGCTCAATATTCAGGAATCGTTTAAATTATGGCGCATGAAGTCATCTACTACATCTGAGCTCTTCGCTATTCTGTATGCTCTAAAGTTTAAAAACTCGGTAGCAGAAGCTAGAAAATGGGTACTTTTCAGAGACTCACAGGCCGCTTTAAGGTCAGTCTCCCGTACTAACACGACAGTGATAAGTGATAGTATGACATACGAAACGCTGAAAGAGCTCACCAAAGCAAAGAAGGTGCAACATGTGATCATATTCCAGTGGATCCCTGGCCATTGCAACATTCCTGGAAACACAGCTGTCGATGAAGCAGGACGACAAGCACATCATAAAGACGCTACTGTTTCTTTACCAATTTTGAAAAATGAATTACGTAGTATTAAAAAGAATACAACTTTCAGAATGCGCAAAACTGGTTGGTTTCACCAAAGTACAAAGATCTGCAATCTATATCGCATGGATCCATTTATTTAATTCAGAATTACGTTGGCATTAGATAAAAGTATGGAAACTCTAATTCACCGACTGAGGCTAGGCACCGGATACACAAAACATTTTTTGCACAGAATTGGCAGAGCTTAAGCTCCCAAAGGCGAATGTGGATTTAGAGATGAAGACGTATGTCATCTTCACATAGACTGTCCACATCATGACACGCCGAGACGCCGTCGTAAGTGCGAACTGTTGGCATTAGACCGCAGACCGTTTAACATGAAGAAAGTTCTGTGCCCGTGGCCTACTGGAGTTTTACAGTCACACGCTTTAAAAGCAATAACACGTTTTTTACAAGACAGCGGGATTGCTGACAAGTATTAAAAAGTAACGAACTTTTATTTGTAACACATGTACTTACTATGTACAGTATCATGTGACACCCATCAAGTGTGTATTGTGAAATGAATGACGTGTCGACTATTATGTACATACGAGCGAATGCATCTTTATAAGGACCAGAACTGTGCTCTGCTGTTTTATGCTGGTGGACCGAATATTAACGAGAGACATTATAAGAGACTTCATTCATTGACTTTCGAACATTTCCTTACCATTATGTTGTGATATATGCGTATAAGTGTGTCTTTGCATATATGTGCCCGAGTTTTCTATTTTCCATGCACTGCTTTGTATGTTTTGCTTCAAGATTCGTGTTCAAGCTTCACTCAACGGCTAAGGAGTAGCCGGCGCCATAATGGTGCGCCAACATCTCCTGATATATCATATGAATAAAAACAGGAAGTTACACCCGGCGAGTATAATATAGCAACTATTTCTTGTCAGATAGTGCTCATTGTACATGCCAATGGCTGCTAATGGGTATCGAAGCGTGCGGGTAAGCTAAAAGCCGAATGCTCCTGTCTCTCATTCTCCATTATCAGCCATTGGCATCTATGTTGAGCACTATTTTTATTGTTCAACAACCGTAGTCCAACCAAATCATCCTAATTATTATGTTTGGATGTGTCGTTTACTGCGTCATTGTTTCACGTCAAGTGATGCCAAACTTAGTATATATGGAGTTAGAGAAATGGCCGCGAGCACGCTATGAGCGTGATATGTTGTCTTATTATTACATGACACGAGTTTCAGGATTATCATGTTTGCACCAATTATATATTTCGTCCTCCATTGACGTCACGTGACACTTAATTAGGTATATGTGGAGCTAGCGAAACGGCTGCGAGGGGATCATGAAGGGCTCAATATATTTTATTGCAGGGTTCATGCGCGTGCACGCTACAATGGAGTATATAGCAAAACGCGTGAACTCTTTAGTCTGAGGCCAGGCTTGACCAGCGTCCGTCGTGTGGCCCGACAGCTACCGCTGCGAAATGTTACATGCTGCTGTTCGCGCCGATGCGTTATCCAGACAACACTGCGCTTCCTGTTTTCGTAACAGGGGGACGTCGGACGGGCAGACATGCACATGCGTCAAAGCAACGCAGCGCGGCGCGGGCCTGCTAATATATGGCAGGCCCGATGCCTGGCGTGGCAACGCCGGCGTGAAGCGACAAAATGAACGCGGGCGAGCGCGCGCACCGCGTCACGTCGAAATGTATTGGTGCCTTGACTGTGGCAAGTAGTCATGTCCTCATACGATGAGTATCTCATGATTATCGTGTTTTCATCAGTCATATACCTTCGTCAACCATTCACGTCACGTAATACCAAATTTGGCATATGTGAAGTTAGCGAAACGGCCGCGAGCGCATCATTAGTGTGGCATGTAGTGACGTTGTTACATGACACGCATGTTGTGATTATCATGTTTGGATGTGTCAATTACCTATGTCGTTCATTCGCGTCACGTAATACCGAGATTGTACATGTGCCGCTAGCAAAACGGCAGCCAGTGCGTCATGAGCGTGGCATGTAGTCATGTTTTTACATGACACGTATTTAATGTTTATCACGTTTGCAGCAGTCACATGCATTTTTCATCCATTCACGTACCGTAATACTAAATTTTGTAGATGTGACGCTAGCGAAACGGCTGTGAGTGCCTCATGAGCGTGGCATCGAGCCATGTTCTTACGTGACACGAGAGTCATAATTTTCTTGTTAGGGTCTGTCGCTTGTGTTCGCCATGCAATCATGTCATACCATACAACTTTGGCAACAAGCCATGCGAAATAAACCATCGCAAAAGGTTCATGGCCAGGAAATGTAAAGCATGACATTTTTGACACACATGTCATTATTTTCATGCCAAGATTAGCCAAATATGTTCTTCATTCAGTCATGGTATGCCATACCAAGTGCGGTATGATACCTATATTGAAATGGCAAGGAGAGCTAAAGGACGTAGGGGGCTAAATAGATAGATGGATGGATGGATGGATGGATGGATGGATGGATGGATGGATGGATGGATGGATGGATGGATGGATGGATGGATGGATGGATGGATGGATGAACGGACGGACGGATGGACGGACGGACGGACGGATGGATGGACGGATGGATGAATGGATGGATGGATGGATGGATGGATGAATTGATGGATGGATGGTTGGATGGATGGATGGATGGATGGATGGATGGATGGATGGATGGATGGATGGATGGATGGATGGATGGATGAACGGATGGACGGACGGATGGATGGATGGACGGACGGATGGATGGATGGATGGATGGATGGATGGATGGATAGATGAATGGACGGACGGATGGATGAACGGATGAATGAATGGATGGATGGATGGAATGATGGACGGATGGAAGGATGCACGGGTGGATTGATGGATGCATGGATACATTGAAAGTCGCCGAAGTTCGCTAAGAAATGCGTCGCATTTAAAAAAAACTGCATGCCGCCGAGCTGCGCCGCGGTTGGATGTAAGTCGCGTCTCACAACTTAGTTTTCTTTGTTGGCGCACATCGTAGCCTTCAGCGCTTATGAATTTCACAACGCTTATGGCATCTCACAACGTCGTTTTGTTGATGCACATCACAGTCCTCTGTGCTTATGGCGGAAGTTACGTGCAGACGTCGCTAAACTTTTACCCGTAATATCGACATCGACCTACCTGTGTTTACAAACATGGAATGGGCCTCTACAGGAGAGCCGTTCCATGGGCCTCACACTTGATGTGGCCATGTTCCCGAAAATTACGCCGAGAACGAGTTCACAAGGATAAAGCGAATTGCATGCAATTCACGTTGCGGCCATTCGCTTCAGTGCGATATCAAGTCATAAAAGCTGCATTCATTAGCAGTCCATAGTTAGAACTTTGTGTGTTAAGCGAAATGTTCAAATATTTAGAATACTTGGTCCGGTACTATGGGAGAACGTTTTTGGGGTCGAAGCTCCTTATGGCGTGGATTGTTTGTCCGCGATATATGTAGTATTTGTAGTATTAGTAGTAGTAGTAGTAGTAGTAGTAGTAGTAGTACTAGTAGTATTAGTATAGTAATAGTAGTAGTAGTCGTAGTAGTAGTAGTAGCATCTTGTAGTAGTAGTAGTAA
>NW_027465641.1:0-19921 GCF_043290135.1 Rhipicephalus microplus | reverse complement strand
CCCAAGTCAGAAGCAATGTACAGTCACCCAAATACTTAACTGTAGTGCACAGACGGTAGATTTTTTTGTATTTTCGCCATTTGACTGTATTAGTTTTTAAAAAAGGGGGAGGACAAGTGCATGCCCACAAAGCACATGCCCAAAAATACTTTTTTTTGGAATGCCTTTCTTTATATTGCGTCAACAGAAAGAAAAGTCACCACTCCGCATGATTGGTTAAGCTTTGGGTAGCTATTCAATGTGCATGCAGTGAATGCATGCACCGTGGCCATAGGTCACCTAGCTGCCTTGTGATTCGATTCGCTCAGACTCAGATGAAGCATGAGTAAGTCCGGGAAAGTAATATTTTTATGAGTTTGGGTTCGGGTCAGTCGGTATTAGAATTTTTTTTTGAGTCTGAGTCCGGGTGAGTTCAAGTGGTGAGCACTAAGCGCAAAACTAATTTGATGAGTGAGTATGAGTGAGCTCCCCCTTTTTTTTTTTTGCTGACAAATGATGATGGCACATATCCATGCGGGTTCACACATATAGAAGTGTGGCAGCTTAGACGTGACGATAGTTATAGCGCGAGAACAGAACGACGACACAGAGACAAGAAGGACTGATGCTGTACTCAACGATGCGACTTTCCCCACAAACCAGATTATCGATATACTGTAGTTCTCTGCAACGAAGTACTAAAATTTTGTTTAATAATAGGGAAGCGCTTTTTATGCGTTTAACAAAATAACTTACATTTTCACGCACCTGACAGGCTCAGAAAAATTTTTAATAGGTGTGCCATAGCACATTTTATCAATTTCCAGTTGTAATGATTATTTTACGTCTACACAAAATTCGAAGGTGTGAAATCAGTCTGATTGTTCAATGGGACACTTAATTATTTGCTGAAAGTGTATCCAGTACATAATAAAATGACACTTCGAAGTGTCCGCCATTATTGCGTAATTGTTAATTTAATAATAATAATAATAATAATAATAATAATAATAATAATAATAATAATAATAATAATAATAATAATAATAATAATAATAATAATAATAATAATAATAATAATAATAATTTATTACTAAACATAGGGGAGGGGGGGTAAACAACAAGAGGGAAGGCAGGGAGGTTAACCAGGCACATGCCCGGTTTGCTACCCTACGCTGGGGGAATAGGAAGGGGGCATAAAGATGAGAAAGAAAGAGGAAAGAGAAGAAACAGAGGGAGAGAGAGAGAGAAAAAAAAGGAGGATTGTCTGTCAATCGGCTGGCGCGTATGCAGCGGTGGCACTACACAAAAGTTAAAGGTGGTCACATAGGCCTGTAGTCCTCAAAAAGCACAAGACAGCTCTGACTGCTTTTTGAGCCGACGAAAGGCGATGACGGTGTTCCAGTAGCATCTGCACAGAGAGTGGCCGATCGTCCAATTGTCACAATGCGTCCGAAAGCTTCTGTCTTTCAGAGGCGAATCGAGGGCAATGACATATCAGATGGTCAATGTCTTCTTTGGTGCAGCAGACGTCGCATTCCGCATTGTCGGTCAATCCGATGAGGGTTCTATATGCTTTTGTGAAGGCAACCCCCAAACATAGGCGACAAAAAAGTGAAGCTTCACGTCGACGAAGTCCGGATGGAGGTCGAAGTTCCAGTCGAGGGTTTATTTGGTATAGTCTCGTATGTCTTATGCTTGGGGTGTTCCACTCCTGCAGACTCAGACTACGTGCCAGGTGGCGAAGTTGATTTGCAGCGTCAGTCCTTGACAAAGGAATCGGAAGGGAGTGTTCTTCTTGGTGCGATGTACGAGCCGCGTTGTCTGCGGAATCATTGCCACTGATCCCACAATGGCCAGGAAGTCACTGAAACTTGACCTCGTGGCCTGTTTCTGTGACGTGGTGAACGAGCTTGACAACTTCGTAAGTTAATTGTTCATGGCAACCTCGTCGAAGGACTGACTGCATGCTCTGTAGGGCTGGTTTTGAGTCGGAAAACACAGCCCATTTACTAGGTCTTTGGGATTTGATGTACTCTATGGCGCCACGCAAAGCCGCAAGTTCTGCCGCTGTGGACGTAGTGGCATGTGACAGTTTGATTCGCAGAGTGATTCCTCTAGCTGGAATCACCACCGCACCACCAGAACCAGACGCTGTGGTTGAACCATCGGTGTATATGTGCACGTGGTTGTTGTACATTTTGTGCAGATGGCTCAAGCTCAATTGTTTTAGGGCTGATGAAGGCAAATTTGATGTTTTCTGTATTCCTGGAATTGAAACACGTACTTGTGGAAGTGTCAGGCACCACGGAGGATACACCAGTTTCTCAGCAGGCGTAAAACCTGACGTAAACGACGCACGATGAGCGCAGACAATTGCACTAAATTTCGTGCGGGGCCTCTCAGTAGCGAGTGTTGCCAAGTGGTGGGAAGGATTCCTAGCATGTTGCCTGAGGTACGTACGCATCGTTTCAATGGTGATGTGCGTCATGATCAAGTAGTCCTGTGCAATGGCAATTGTTTCAGCTGTCGATGCGCAGCGGGGTAAACCAAGGCATATCCTAAGCGCTTGGGCTTGAATATTTTGGATTGTGCGCAGGTTCGTTTTGCATGTGTTAGACATAACAGGTAGGCTATACCGCAGGAATCCAGTAAATAATACCTTGTACAGCTGTAACATAGATTCGACAGACATTCCCCAACTTTTCCCAGCAAGAAACCTGAATAAGTGACAAATGGCAGTCAGCCGCTTTTTCACGTAGTTTACGTGGGGTGCCCAAGACAGGTTTCGGTCGATTACGACTCCCAAGAACCTGTGACTCCGGCTGCATGACACCAACTGCCCGTTAATTGATATGCCATAGGCGGACATTGGTTTTCTGGTGAAGGCCACGACTGCACACTTCTCACTTGCGATTTCAAGCCTTTGTTTGCGTAAGTGGTACGATGTC
Source organism: Rhipicephalus microplus (assembly GCF_043290135.1). Lineage (NCBI taxonomy): Eukaryota > Metazoa > Arthropoda > Arachnida > Ixodida > Ixodidae > Rhipicephalus > Rhipicephalus microplus. Next base: position 16,991 of record NW_027465641.1, on the reverse strand, counting down.
ACTGATGCTGCCTTCTGAAGTCGAGCGCGAAGTTGAAGTCGAGTCAGACCTGATGTCCACACATAGGGGAGACTGCGAGTAAAGGTTGCTCGATACTCAAAAACTTGACTGACAAAGGCCCGGACCCACTTTTACAATGCAGGCACCACATACATATAAAAAAATTAAAATGATGCAGAAGACACCTTCAGAATACAAAATATACAGATATCTTCAGTGGTCGCCGTCACAATTACTCGCAACGTATTTTAGCTCATGGGCAAAGCATGTCCCACACGAGCGTTGTTGTATATTTTACCCACCGTTAAGTTCTTTTATTTAGAAGCGTTTGTCGAAACCTTGTGCTCAATGCACAGTTTTTATTCGTTTTTCTGGCATGTTACTAGTACTGGACTTGACGGTGGTGGCCTAAAATTTTAAACTGCACCTCCAGGCGTAGAGAGTGCAGACTTGCATGAACGACAACCATGGAAACCGATAAGCACGTGTCACAGATAAAAGCGTGAGTATACAAGATACGTGCGCAAAGAAAAGATTGAGCTATACCGCTAAGTGGGAAGGTTGTGGATGTATCCCTTTCCGTTCGGCTCACTGCCTCGAGTATTTCTGCCCCACCCCCACCCCTCTAGACCTCGGCTTTCACCGCCATCTGTTGCCAGCACGGCGCAACATCTTGCGTTCGCCGCTATCGATATTGCGGGATATTGTTTCAGAAACGACGTCTCAGGCTGGGACTGTTTCGTTTGAGAGAGCGCCGGATAAAACGGTTAAAAAAAGGGGGGAAGATGAAAATGGCCCAAAAGAAAACACTCAGCCGGAACTATGTGAGGGGGTTGGAAGCTGTGTTTCGCAGCAAATGTTCGTGGGTTTCTCGTGTGGGGCAGCCAAGCCGAGACCGAAATGAACGAGGAAGGGCGAAATTCTGGGCGAACCGCGGCACTCCGTGGGCTTCGAGAAACGCAATATCTTGGAAACAGCTCGGGCAGACGCTGTGGTGCGGTGCGTTTACCCCAATATGACAGACCAAAAAAAATATATTGCTGCGAGAGTTCGTGATAGAGAGATAGAAGGGGAGGAGGATAACGAAGACGAGTGGCTTCAGCGAGCAGTTCCTGCGTCTCGGGCTTGACTGAATTCAAATGTGCATTAATAAACGCGCTGAAACTGTGCTTCCAATAATCAACTCACCTGCTTTATATTTTTCTACAGCCAAGCTTACTTCGTTCTCCAATTTATGCCAGGGAACGCCGGGAAATTCGGGATATATGGTCAACATTAACGTCATAGTTGTCAAGGCTGACCGGAGGTTTCATACGCTAATGCTTGTCGATACTCTGAACAAAGTGATCGCCAATGGCATCACGGTGGGAACCTACATGCGACTAGCGTTCAAAAATTGGTGAATTGGTACGCGTTAATATTCTAACAAACTGCGCAGAAGTACAAGACAAAAACAAAAAAACAGTTTGCATGAAGACTACAAGCGACAGACCTCACTGCAAAGGCCCAACGAGACTCCGCCCCCTGACGATTCCTTGACTCGAATTTCGTCCTTCACTTGACCACGCTTCTCAAGCACCGCTGCTGATCATCGCTGATATGCATTGACATCATCGACTTCCTCATGTCAAGGTGGAGCGTTGAGTGAAGGGGCGTTCTAGAATACGGTAGTCCGCCTTCATAGACGGAACTACGACAGTTGTTAGATAATTTACTATGGAAGGTGAAATCCCGTGGAAAAATAGCGAGACACGGGAAGAAAGTCAACTGGCAACCTTAGACCATATATGGCTAGCTATACGGCCCCTAATCGAGCTTTGCGGAAGGGGGAAGGGGGGAGGGCACCACCAAAGATACAGACACGCAGACTTTGTTGTGAAAATGAAAGTTCTGTTGCTTCTTCTTTGTGCTATTACAAATCTCCTAAGCTGAAGTTAGCTTAGAATATATATATTAAGTTTGATTCTTACATATCAAACTTGTGATTGGGGAAAACTTTAGAAATTCCCCAACTCGTGAACGTAAGCTTGAATTTGAATGACTGCTGTCCGTCTGTTTATAGAATAAATATGTGCACAAATGTACAGAGTTAACCACACTGTGGGGACGCAAAATATTGATATGGTATGAGCCGGGCCATGTTTTGAGGACAAAGGTAGAGGAAGGGGAAGTTACTTGGTTCGGCCTATGTTCGCCATCATCGCCGATCGTCGCCTGATCTATCTTGTATATAAACAGTTAAACTCAATCTAACCGTAACAATATGTTCCAGGTACCTTGTTATGCCATCGACACACTGCGTTCCACACTTTGTTCTCATTCTTGTCATTCGAAAACGAGACCTTTTGAAGTTGCAGTGTGGCCATCTGACGCGGTTGCATTTATGAGCGTAGCACAGCTCGGAATACTTTGGTGCATTGCACAGCTCGGTGCAGTCACCACTCTAACAGAACTACAAAGCGTACAGTTAACGTCGGCCCTTCATACACGCGTTAGTGCATGTTACAACTAGTTTAGTCAAATTGCTTGAGCTGTCGCCTGGTCACGCTCGCTGTTATTTTGAAACTAGTTTGGAGTTTCATAAAGCTCTCTAAATTCGTTTACAACGCTAGCGCGGAAGGAAAATACAGATGAAAAAAATTAACTAAAACAGCTCGGGACGGGCGGTGCCCGGCGACCGGTATCAAGGAGTCTGTACACGCGAAAGAGACGTAATGGGTGCCCCAGCAGTGCCATCCCTGCGGCGACAGCGGCCGAGGCGGCGGTCACCTTACCCTCCCGCCCATTCCTTCACCCCGAGGAGGCGCCTTGAACCGCGGATCCCCGGGGGTCCCATCGCAGCTAATTAGGCGCAGTAGACATCCAGCGCACGCACTGCACGCCTGCAGCGTGCATAAGCGCGACGCTGACCCGGGAACACTCTGCATAGCTGCACCTCTCCCTACCTTTTTTTTTTAACACTGGCATTACTCTTTGCTTGTTCTCGTTCGAGGTAGGCCGCAGTGGGCTGGTGTTGAAGACAGGCCACTGCCGTGTTTTCCGCTGTTTTGCAAGCTTTTTGCGAGTATGCTACGTGACGTCACGCACGCACGCACACACGCACGCACGCACGCACGCACACACACACACACACACACACACACACACACACACACACACACACACACACACAAAGTCACTTGTAATGACTTCTCAAAGAAAGGATCTATACAGTGCACTGTTTGCCCTTCAAGCACCTTAGTTTCGGTTCTAATTTATCTGCAGTAACAATCAACAGCGTATAGCCCTTCGACAGGATAAAAATGTGGACTAGTTGGTAGTTTACAATGAATCAGCGAACTGCGAGCACGCGAGGGGAGGGGGGGACCGCACGAGTGCTCACTTACAGTTGTTAGTGCCTCTTCTTTGCTTCTCGTGTGTGTTCCCTCGTGCTCTCAGTTTGCTGAACGATTAGAGTATAACACCCATCGAAAAAACGGATAGCGTGCGAAAAGTGGCGTACTGCCAGGCAATGTGTTCTAATCTTGACAAGACGAGATTATTCGGTATCTTCTTAAACATATGGCACTCTTACATTATGAGACATCGATCTAAATATCACTCGATCAGAGCTGCTCTGCGGAAGACGAACACGAATAGACTAATGGACTTTCTTGATGATTGATTGATATGTGGAGTTCAACGTCCCAAAACAACCATATGATTATGAGAGACGCCGTAGTAGAGGGCTCCGGAAATTTCGAACACCTGGGGTTCTTTAACGTGCACCCAAACCTGAGCACACGGTCTAACAGCATTATCGCCTCCATCGAAAGTGCATCTGCAGCAGCCTGGATTCGATCCCGTGACCTGTGGGTCAGCAGCGGAGTACCTTAGCCACTAGACTTTCGCGGCGGGGCGACTATGTGGCTTTCTAAGGTCTCTCGCAGAAGTTTTGCAAAAAAAAAAAACCTATTCTAAATATTTTGTGAATGAGAAGGCTTCAATCAATCCCGTCATCATTATCGTTTCGCTGCGTTAAGAAATGCCTGTGAATGCTGCAAACACCGGACTAAATCTAGCGTCCACTCTCCATAAACACTTCGGAGCGGGATAGCACCAGCGAAATCTCCGTCACTATAGCGTTGCTGAGACTTGCGACCAGTAAGTGCGTTATGCGTGGCGAAACACGGTACAGACGTCATCGCTCGCATCCGTGCACGCTTTCGCCGTATACTGCCGGCACTCCGCACTCGGCGATGGTGTGTCGCCCACCCCTTTCTCTGAAAGCGCCGCCGGGCACCGACGTGCTCTGCGCATTACACCGGTGTACGGAGGGGAGGAGGTACGTCGAGCGAACTGCTTTCGCGGAGGAGGGGGACGGCAAACTTCTTTTATTATTATTATTCCAACTCCAGCTCCCCCCTGAAAACGACACCGCCACGTCGTCGCGCTCGCGCCTAAATTAAATTTGAGCCCGCACGTCCGACCATAAAAGAGCGGCGACCGCGCGCGCTACCAGAGGTCGCCACCGGCCTCCGTCGCAGCCGCAGCATGCGGGCACGTCGGCGGCGCACCGCGTTCTATCTCTGGGACTCATTTTTACTGCTGTCCGCCTCACTTCTGCGAACCATACGTGCACGTGGCCAAGACTCTTCCATGGCTTTTCCATGGTCCTGACAGGATAAGGCATTTCTGTTTTTTTGACCGTTTCCACCGTTCTCCGCCTTTTCTTACGTGCTTCGTGGCCATTCCGTACTTTACTCCCACCGTTTCTTCGCGTGCCGACTGCAACGTGTGCTGAGCCACTGTAATTTAGCCCAGTGCAACAAAGGCTTCTGTTACGTCAACTGGCTAATTGGTTAACCAATTAGTAACGGAAGGCGCCTTTATCCACAATGACACGATGACGGGTGAGCACTCGTCTATTCGGTATTACTTTTCCTTCCGTCACTCTTTATTTACACAGCCAGAAGACTTGTTACAGTGATAATTCAGAAGCGCGCAGAAGAGTTGTCTCTAAATTTCAGTAAGCAGCTGAGTTACGTAGCAGAAACCATTTGACTCACTGGGCATGCAGAGCATAGACTAAATTGAGTTAACACGCAATAGCGTAGAGAACGAATGTTAATACGCGCTAACTAGCCGCGGGTCTCTGTCAACGCATTCCTCGGAGCCGCAACGACCCGATGCCGAAGACGGAGAGTATTTTATCACAACCTACGCCGACGTTCTGCAGTGGTACAGAACGAGCAGACGCCTCTACCCACCGCCTCACCGAGACCTACAACGCAGAGAAGCAGCCACACTGCGGCGGTTGCAAGTACAAGCCATATGGACCCCCGTCTGGGCAAAGCACGTTTGCCAGGAGGTTTACACCGCTGATGTATGCCAACACTGCAAGAAGGCGCGAGCCACCCAGAGACACCTCCTCTGGGACTGTGCACCACCGCCGGGTAACCAAGAAGTAATGCCAACTGCCATAAGCAGCAAAATCATCAGCCGAGAGCCAGGCAACCAAAGAGACGTGGTCCAGCACGTGCTTAGCATCCTGGAATGCCAGCGGCCGAAAGTGGCGCCCCCACGGGTTTGACGCGAGTAGGTTGCTGCTACGGGACGTCCGAGCACACTAGTGTCTCGCTTTAATCCCCCTACCCCTTCCCCCTTTATGCCGGATCGTCAATAAAGTTGTTTCACTCACTCAATACCTTCTGTTTTCTATATATCATCATTTCAATTCACCCAATGTTACTATGCCTACCGAGAGATTGTTATGGCTCTAGTCCATGTCCACGTTCAACCTTTCAAACGAACAGCCTCTCGTCGTTGCAGCCCAGATGCAACTTATGGAAGATATTATTGGCCCAAAAGTGTACGACGTAATGAAGTGAACATGGTAATATTGCTTTGACACCAATGTCTTCTTTTTTTTTAGGGGCGAAACTCTTTATAGCGGCACCCATTCGTCTCCCGTAGTATGTAACAAGTATAACATTTTGACCTCCAAGGTGGTGCCGGTGAGAGACTTCTTTTATGCGTTGTTGAACAATAAAAAATAGTGCTCAATGTACATGCAATGGCTGCTAATGGGGAATGAGAGACAAGAGCATTCGGCTTTCAGTTAACGCGCAGGCTGCGATCACCATTAGCAGCCATTGGCATGTACATTGAGCACTATCTGACAAGAAAGGGTTTCTACGTTATACTCGCTGGGTGTAACCTCCTTAGCTTTAAAAAGGTTTAGCGAGCGTTGAGCCGCAGTGCCATGATTGCAATAAACTTGTATATACCATGAATGAACTCGAGGTGGTTAAAAATGGGAAGTAGATACGAAGCGCAAGCCGTAAGAAAGTAAAAGCCGAATTCTCCGCCTCTCATTTCCCATTAGCAGCCATTGGCATGTACATTGAGCACTATCTGACTGAAAAAGTTTGCTACGTCATACTCGCTGGGCGTAACCTCCTTGGTTTTCGAAAGGCTTAGCGAGCGTTCGGCCGCAGTGCCATGAATACAGTGAACTAGTATATACCATGAACTCGAGGTGGTTAAAGGTGGGAAGTGGACCCGAAGCGGAAGCCGTAAGAAAGTGTGCGTGTGCCACCTCTCGTTTAGTCCTTGGAATGTCCGCTGGATGGCGGTGCTTCTATATGGGGAATATATGATGAAAAGATGCGAGATGGTGGTACTTGGAGTGTTGAATAGATGGACGAACGGACGAACGGATGGACGAACGTACGAACGCAGGGACGGACGGACGAACAGACACACGCACGGACGGGCTGATGGACGCATGGACGGTCACACTGACGGACGCATGGACGGACGGAAGCAAGAACGAATGGACGGACGAATTCTTCGCCCCACTCTCCATCATTCACTCCGTGGATATGCTGCCATTTTTTCTGTTCCGCAGTGTTATTTTATCATTATTAGTGGCTCCAATTCTAGATAAGAGAAGTGAGCAAAAATAAAGAACCTGAAATTGTTCAGTGCTTGCGAAACGCAGTTAACAGTACGCCGCTGGAGCCTGGAAGTGAAATATCTTGACAGCCCGTTAATGAATTTGAAGCGATGTATTCACATTTAAACCGAGTTCAGCTGTGCGCGAAGTGCTTTCTTAGTTCACTTACCAAGTTTACAATGGGAACTCAGGCCGCTGCGATAGCTCAGTGGTTAAAGCATCGAACGCGTTACAATGCGAACTCATTGCAGTAGTGGACAAAACCATGCGCCGATCATACAGCACTGGCCTGTCGACAGAAGCAAGCACAGTCCTCGTTTGCGTAACAGCCACTCAAGCCGAGTTTTGAATCAAACATAAGAGTCACTAGAGTCAAGCTGGTAAGTTTATTCCGGGGAATCGCACAAGTATTATAAGCATGCCGTGGTTATCGTCACAGCTTCAACGTGGTTTTCAAAACATATTCGCTAAGTTTCACTCCCCCCACCCCCTTTTCTTTCTGCTACTAATTCCCGCCTATGCCTTACTATGAATGAATCATTAAAACATAACGCAAACCAAGGTTCACAGATAGGTGCTTCGCTCTCCGTATTACTTTCCGATGTCACTTCTTCCCTTGCTCACGTCATGCTAATCATACTGCTCGTTTCCTCCACGTACCACTTACTTAGATTGTACATAGACGCTTTCACGCCCAACCTTTCCGCTTTTCCACCCATTATCCCCCCTCCCCCCCCATATTGTTTCTTTGATGCAGGTTTTGAGAAAAAAAATTCTCTTTTCTGGCATGCTATTCTCCGGCGTAAACACGATTTTTGTTGCAACAGCGATAAGCCGACGTGATTAAAAGCTCCTGCAATGACGCGACACAAAAGCGCCACGTTTTCCTTTCCGGTACAGTAGCTCTGATGAAGTCAATTCGTCTGGAACAGCGACTACGGAAACAAGGGCAGCTTGTAGAGTCTTCTTACGGAACGCCGTGCAAGTACGTGTCGCTGTATCATATTCTTCGCGTGGATGAACTTCGTGATTGTGTTTTTTTTTTTTTTTTGAAAACGAGTGGTTCGTCAAGAAGCACCTCCAAGCATAGTGCCGGCAGAGCATGGCTATTTTCTTTCTGCATTTTTTTTCTGCCATCAGTTGTTGTTGAGCGATCACAGCTTCCGCAAGGGCATAATATATGCACGAATATCAGAAAATCAAAAAGCGATATTGATCATGGAAAGGGACAATGCCGTTCAACCAGCGAAGTCATAGCGAAGGAAAGAAAGTCTCTAAAAGCGTTTGCACTTTGATCACTTTGTTTTAACTGTCAGTCAAAAGAAGCGAAAAATTTGGGACGTTGAATTATTAAAAGAGGTTGTTGTTGCTCGAGACGCCTGATTTGTCTGCCAGCTAAAAGCTAGACTGGAAACCCCTGTCGTTTTAGGGCCTTCCTTGAAAGTGGCGTCTTCACGAGAAGCATGCGAAAAACGTGCTCGATTGGACGTTGCTTTCCGAAGTGAGTAGTGATGCATAATGATAGACAAGGCTTTCATGATGCTCTACATGACTGACTACTGTCGAGGCCTGCAGGTCAAAGGCATGACTTTTCCTTTTGATTTTCTGCTTCAGGAGTGTGTCATCAAGCGATGCTATAAGTCGTGCCAAATTTAAGCTCTGCTTCACACTTCCAGCTTTGAACGTCGGAAGTCTTTGACCTCACGTCATCCAAGCGTCCTCTCTTCGAGTTTTCTTTCGCAGTCTTTTTTTTTCAGTTCTTTATTGGACAAAAGCCGATACGAAGACATAGAAGTTTCGTGTCAGATTTATATTTTTGAGCCACAGGCTCCACTCAAAGTTTTATCGCTTCTCGGCGAGAAAATTTAAGCCGCGCAGAAACGGCTAAAGAAAGAATGCTAAAAACAGCAATCTGGTTTCATCGTAGAATACGGCTCACTAAGACCGAACTTCGCACTGCCCGTCTTACACCACTACATTCTCAACAAACGCGGGGGAAAAAAAGGGAGGGGGGGAGCAAGAACCCAACGGCCGGTTGGCCGCAGGGCAGATCGGCCTCCGATTAATCCGTCGGGTCGAACCGCGTTTTCTGCCTCGCCCTCCAACTCTTGCCTTTTCGTCGCTAGTGCGCGGCTCATTCCGCTCGAACTGAGGCAGGGTCAGCCAGTTAGACGAAGGGCCAAAATTAAACAGAAAGGCAATGACCAAAACATGGCTTGACTTCAACGGTGGTGGTAGCCGACGATATACGCAGCAAGCAGTGGCTCGCCAACCAAGCTGCAGCGGGCGTCACTAGTCAAGACCGTACACAAACCTCTCCCAATCCCCCCCCCCCCCTCCAAGACTTGACGATGTGTTTATTGCACGCCATGCTACCTCTGACTGGACTCTCACTTTCAGGCCATCTCTTCCTCGCTTCCTGCGCAGTTCGCTTCTTCCTTGAGCGAAAAACCTAAACTGTCCCTCTGCGAATGTGAAGAGAGGGCACGAAAGGAAAGAAGGAGGGGGGAGGGAAGCGACGCGTGCCTTGTTAGGAGGGAGTGGTTCGCTTCAATTAGGGCAACAGGGCTCAAATTAGCGCCCGAACGCTTGGTCGCACGTCCGTCTAACGAGGTACAACGACGCTAACGGGCCCGCTTTGCTCGACGTGTCGCATTGCGTTCGTTCGTCCACGCAGGCAATGCCCGGCTCTTGCAGTCCGGAGTGTAGGAGGAGGGTGGCGTTGTGATGACGGGGACAAGTTACAACTCGGGCTCGGCTGCAACTCCGCATCGTCGCTGCGTGAGCTCGTTTCATGAGTTGAGGAAGATGCAGCGTTCGTCAGAGTCGAGCGCCGGCTCCCGCTGATGTAGTCGCAAGCCGACCTGGTTGTGCATCATACTTGGCGTGGTGTAGTTGGTGCGATTAGTCGCTCCAGCCTACCAGTTGGGCTTTGGTGTGGAACCGCGGGTGATTGTCGGACTTCCGCAGCGGTCTTCCACAGCTGTAGCATTCTCCCTCTCTCTCTCTGCGGCCGCGCGTGCAATGCGCGCCCCGTGTCTACTTGCCGAGGCGTTGTCTCGTCGAGCCTTGGGTGAAGTGCGAACGGTTGCTGCTGTCCGAACTCGAGCGACCGAGCTGGTGTTAATCGCGAGCCACGTGCTTTGTGCGCTCGCTCTGGTAATTAGGAGTAGGCGTTCGTTCAGCACACGTGGATGAGTGAGAGGGATTGGTGCCGCACAGTGATGCCCCTAGGGCTCAAGCGCGATGGTTGTGTCAGACGGAAGGAAAGAGAGGGGGTAGATTAGAGCAAGACATCTTTCCCGAAACGCCGATGGTGCTTGCTGCTGTAGGTAGCTTTCTGCTCTATTAATTGGGAAAAGAAACGAACACCTTCGGGAAGTAAGATATTTTTTAAATTATGTTAGCGTTGAGAGGGATCCTACGTTCACTTATAACAAGATAAGGAGTGCAGACAAACGACTCTAAAGCAAAATGCCCGAGGCCATCGAAATAATCTGCTATACAGGTTGCATAGTTCTAATATTTCACCGAAAGGGCTTCAAATGTAACCAAGACGTTAGCAATTTTCATTTAGTTGTACGCTTGTTTGAATGAAAAATCTGACCATATAAGGCTCTGTATGACGTGCAAATCGTTACGTGGAAAAATTAGATGAATGGATCTTAGGGATCGTATGAATTGGTTCTATATCACTGTTCTTGTGTTTATATAGTGTTAGCATTAGCACGTTGTCTATAGAAAATGTTGGCCTATAGAAAAAAAGAAGTTTTGCAGAAAATCAAGCTGGGTGCCATGGTGTTTTGATTTCCACGTGAAACGTCATTAAATTGAAGATACATGCTATTTTTTCAGCTGAATTTTCATGACAGAAAATGAAAATCAATTGCTTTCTCATGCCCTGTTTAAGGGGACTTATCTGCAGGGTTGAAGTACAATAATCATCGCACCGCTAAAATGTAATAATGCTCATATTTCCGTTACAGAAAGGCACATGCGCTAAAATGTGCGAAAGAGAACAACGCTTTCTACGTGTGGCTTTAATGAAATATTAGGAAGTGAATTTTGCAGTGTTTCAGAAAGCATTGCTTGCGGTATGTTGAAAGTTACTGTTGTAAGTGAGGAAACTTAACAGCTCACATTTCTGTAGAACCAATATTTTTATAGACTTTATCAACGTCTTTAGCTCTTCATGCTGTCGACTAATTCAGCTAAACAATGTTTTTTGTACGTTTTATTGTAAGTCACACAGAAAACTTGTTACTTGACTATTGCGGTGGTCCTGAATTAGTGCCATGCTTCAGTACATGTCATGCTGCGGGATTTCATTCATAGATAAATAAAATGAGAATTGTTTTGCTGAAGTTTTCGCTCACTTCGCTGTTCCCGGCGGAGCTCGTTTGACGTATATGTAATAAATATCTCGATGCAGTTCAGAGCCTTGGCGACCGTTTCGGAGATGTTTTTCAATATTTTCAACGCGTAACATAACGCAGGGTTTTGGGGGATACAAATTCAATCTTGTAAAAGAAAACGAAAGTCGTCCAAGTATAAAGCAGACCTGAAGCATTCCGTCCGGTAGCCTCTCTCCAATCCAAAAAGCGGCAATTGTGACGTTGTGCTTTTTTTTTCTGTTAAGCCTCAGGCATACAGAACAGCGGGCACGGGACCGAAAATCCGATTTACCGGCGCAAACAATGACGCCCTCGATTTATGAATTCGTGTACTGAGTTCAAAGAATGGGTAGGGACCACATCCTCATCTGAGACCATGTCGTAGACACGAAAAAGCTCCACACCGGGCGAGCTCTTTTCCATGAAGTTGCGCCCCTTTGATCAGCCACGTCAATAGTGACGCTATTGATGTGCCTCGGAGGTTCACCGAATCACTCAGCATGTACGAAAAAAAAAACAAATGAATAACATGAGGTAGACCGGTCCTCTTCGAGCGGAATCCAGAAGCACGCCAGCGGCAACACCAACACCGCAATTCAGCCCCGATCGAAAAAGCACAGATTGGCGTTATATGCCAAAAACCTAGCTAAAACGAAGCCCGAGCTTCACCGCCGTGGTCTATGTTTCAAAGCAACGGGTGCTGATTAGATTTGCCTTTCGCTATTGCTAAAGCGTGGCGTTCTAACACCTACCGGTCCCACTCTGCGTTCCCCTCCACACACACACCCTCCAAGCATTTCCTATAACCTTCTCGCCTTGTACTTTGATTGTCTCGCTTTCCGATGTGAATGGTTTCACTCTATTTCTCACTCCATCGCCACTCCCCTCCAGAAAAAAAAATGAGGCAAGGGGTTGGTCTTTCGTAGCTTTGCACGCTAATTTAATTGACGAAAGATCAATTAAATAGGACTCCCACTGACGCCTTCCCCGTTCTTGCTTACGCGTCGTTCCGACCCTGGCTTTAATACACTCTCGAGGGGGTGCGCTAATCGTTAGTTGGCGTGTCTGAAGTGGTCGGAGAAAGCCGAAAAAAGGCAGCGTTCGCATGCGCTGTATGACTCGCAAGGGGTAGAGGAGTCCTGTATGCAAGAGACGCTGTACTAGTCACGAAGTTCTGGCGCACCACTACCGCCACACAGTACAAAAGGTCGCGCTAACATGGCAGCGACTCGATGAGAGAGAGAGTAATGTTTACTGCTGTTGTGCAAATCTCTTTCACATCCGAAAGTTGCTGTCATAACTGTCCGATGTGAGATGCCAAAGTTTCCAGAGACAGTGAGAGAGATAAGGGGGCAAGAGAAGGAGGAGAAGAGGAGGAAGGAAGCAAAGGCAGGAAGGTCAACCAGATGCTTTCATTGGCAAGCTGGTATTCCGTATGCTCAATGCGCACGACAGGTACTGGATGTTCTGTGTCCAGTACCTGCAAGCCTTCAATGGCGCAATGCCCATTAACGACTATCACTGTCGTTAGTATTGAGGGCAGACACGTGTCAATATCTACAGTAAAACGCGATACGTCTCAGGTCCTGCGTCCAGTACCATCAAGTTTCCAATATACGAACGTCCACCGTAGTGGTGGAGCGGTTGCAATACTCGGCTGCTCACCAGAAGGTAGAGGTTTCGATCCTGGTGGCGGCAGTGGCGTTTTGATGGTGGATTGGTGCTCTATGGCTCATGTACCGTGCTATTCTAGTGCACGTTAAGGAACCTGATGATCGTCCAAATTTTTGTAGCCACAGTACGGTGTGCCTGGTAATTGTACCATGGTTTTGATATGTTAAAATTATTATTATTATTATTATTATTATTATTATTATTATTATTATTATTATTATTATTATTATTATTATTATTATTATTATTATTATTAAACATAGAAACGCGGGTAGAAAGCAGCAGTGTTGCCCGATTCGACACAAATTTCAATGCCTATTTCTTCTTAACTTCCAACTTTTTCATTTTTTAATCGCCTTTTTCAGGAATAGAGAGAAAAAAAATACATGAAATGCAGCGAGGTTAACTAAACTATGTCCTGTTTTCGGCCCAACAAATGAGGGCTGAAATGAAAATGTAAATGAGCAAAAAAAAACAGAGAGAAAACATTAATATGTATACACAAACCAAAACACGCAAGTACAGTGCTGTATGTATGCAGCGGATCCCTTCATTTCGTTGACTTTGAGAAGATCAGGTGGACTTGTATGGCTTTCTGAGCTGATCATCTGTGAGGCCATGCTTGCGAGGTCTTTTCTTCAGTAAAAAGTTGTTAGAAATGCTCCGAACGAACCTTAAGCAATGCGGATGTCACTCGCTTCCTGGCTGCCACCGTATTTATTGCACAGCTACCTGTAAATGTTATATAATATTACACACTGACGTAAGTAGAGCCCATAGGCAGTGAATGCGTATTCACACCTGAGTGTATGTAATGGTTGACTCCCACCTGATTTCTAACCCAAGTATTGAGTCACTCTTTTAATATGTAGCATCTCTTTCAATATATAGCCCGAATATATAAACGCCTTTACAACATTAATTAGGAAATAGTATTCCCTGTCACCTTTTCTATTTTCTATAACTGTATCTCACACCAACTCCGAACAATTTGCGATGTCACTTTTTGTATTATTTATGCCCTTTTAAATTTGCCCAGCTGCATGGACCTAAGGGTCTGCAGTATGTAATAAATAAGTAATATAAATTAATTGATATAGTAATGGACGTAGCTGTTCCAGCCTATGTAATCCCAAGTAGCTAGCTGTTCCTGTGTAGGATGCGTGGCTTTTCTAGCCTGAGTAAGACGGTTGCTACGGGAATACATAAGCATTTTATGCGACCTAGTGTATGTCATTTATTCTTGCCTAATATACCGCAAATGGAACACAATATATCAAGCTTAACTATTTCAGCCGCGACAACTTGAGCACAAAGCAGCAAATGATGGCCATAACAGGAGCGATGTCTTCGCTCGTAAAAGCCACCGTGTCGTCGATATCTGCAACTCGGCAGGAAAAGAGGCCCATCTCAAAGGTACAGTGCTGCGCCGCGCCAGCCACAACCCAGCAACTCCCTTAACCAATCGACATCGTGACATAAGGTGGAATCATAATTCACGCGCTTCTCTCGTAGCTGCCAGCTAGGACAACGCGCCAGAGATAGGGAGTGCTCCTCTGTGCGGTGCACCAGCAACGGTCCTACGTGTTTTTTTTTTTCGTATCTCAATATACGCGACCATAACGAAAGCAAAGAACAACTGATGGGGACGAGGAGCTCTAAGAGGAAGAAGACCGTCCACAACACTGAAGCTGGCCTTATGTGCTTGCCAGCAGAAACAGAGGGCGGGGGTTGTATAGGCGACGCCGGCAGTCTATAAAGCCGGAGGTGGGTTCCCTTCACCGCTGGGGCCCCGGCTGGCCTTATCGGTCCTGGCGTAGTGCAACAATAGATGACGGAACGATCTATTTACCGATATATTTCCTGTCGGCGGCAAAGCGGCCTGCGGCCCGCCTCCCGTGTCGGAGCTCGAGCGCGGCTTTCCATCATAACTTATCGGCGATCAGTGTTCCGGGGCTTTGGTGCCGGGATACTATACCCCCTCCCCCTTATCACTATCCCCTTACTTTTTCTCTGCCGGGTCGTAGCAGAGACAGCAAACGAAGTGGTAACTCTCCCCTCCACCCGTCCCCTTCCGCTGCCACCATATGCGGACAGTTTTGCGTGGGCTCTTGGCGCGAGGTGTGCGGAAGGCTTTAGCGTATACATACGGCTCTAACACTCTTTGACCCCTGGTCTGGCACGACATGGTGCTCACGGTCAGATTAAAGCCGAGGAAACACGAGAAGCATCGATGCGCCCTCGAACTTCGCCCTTGCTTCGTTCGCTAACACCTCCACACACGCTTTCCCACTTTCTTTCCGACGCGACCGTCACTGTATAGGGCAAGTGCCCACGCTACGCTTTTATGGGTGAGAACGACTTTATACTTCTCCCGAAACTTCGTAGCCCGATGAACTATAGTGGGTTGCTTATCGCTCGGTATAACAGTGCGAGACTCGCCGTCTTTAGCCTCTTGCCTCTATGGCAGAAATCTAGTTTCTATGCCTCAATAGTATAACGGTTCATGTCCAAATATTCATTGTTGCTGATTCCGGGCTGCTCCTAAATATTCTTGAGAGAATTCAATTCTTTTGAGCTGTTAAATATCGCAACCTATATTCCAGTATTTTCAATTCTACAGGTACACACAGGTTATTGTGTACAAGTCACGATGTTGTAGTAAATATTTACTTCGAAGGGTGTTTGAACAAAATAACTTGAAGTGTGTCCACAACGCTTAAGATTGCAGAGGACCACTACGTCTGTGTATACAGGGGCCAGCTTGTTCTCTCTTGGTACATACGCAAAAAATAAGACAAATTGGTATCGCACTTGGATGCTGTGCTATTTCTAGAAAAAGAGGCTTCACCGTTGCGTATCTCGTGTGCTCTCATAAGGTGAGATAAAGGCAGTTGGCCTCTGGTGTGATGCCACGTGAGCTCGAAATTTTGGAACAATTCGTTGTGATGAGAATCTGTCGTGAAAATGAGCTAGCGCTATTGGAATAAATCCTTTGCTTTTCTTCATTTTACAGTGCCCCTGTTATTGCCGAGGTCTGCCATGTGCCGTAGATAAACATTTTCATCTTTAATCGGCTGCGCTCGATCACCGTGAAATCACTCGGTGCCTATGGTTCACAGGAGAATCTGAAAAATGCGGTGCCTAATCAGTGTCTCATGACCCAGTGCACCCTTGTTCATTTTTAGTAGACAGGTGGGGTCGGTAGTGAGACTCAACCAATTTCTGTGGGACATACGAGCTGTAAATGTTTTGCAGCAGGGCTGTAATGGTTGAAATCGCCCACAGGTTTAGAGGTATAGGGATAGAAAGACCAAGACTGAAACAAACATAAAAAAATTCACAGCATATCCATGGAGTGAATGATCATCAGTGCGGCAAAGCTTCAGAGGGTTTTATCGGTAAAACTTTAATCGTCCACCCGTCTGTCTGACCATTCGTTTGTCCGTGTGTCCGTCTGTCTGTCCACACGTCCATCTATCTAGCGAACACTCCAAGTACCACCATTTCGCATCTTTTTATCATATGGTCATAAACAAGTACCACCATCCAACGGACATTCCAAGGACTAAACGAGAGGTGGCTATACCTACTACTACTACATACATTGTAGCCTCACGACCCACGGCTTAATGGTCTTCGCCCCTAACAGAGCGCAAGCATACTATAGCTATTCAAAGCATAGTCTAGCAAGGGGTAAGAAATAGCAAAATCTAAGAAAGCCTAGCCAAGCCGGGACGATCTAGGTGCCCGCCAGCTCTTCTGTAACCCAGCCTTGCGTTGCTTAGTCCAAGATGTGCTAATTTAACTTTTGTGAACTAGCCTGCCTAAACTGCATGAGCTTGATTGTGTTTAGTAGGCTGGAAATCACCGCTTGTTATGATGGTGCATGGTGACCTTGAAGGGTGATGGCCACTAAATTGCGTTTCCTCCAAACGCAACGTTAAAAGAAAGAAATGCAATATACGCAGTGCACGCAAACG
>NW_027465640.1:10000-19959 GCF_043290135.1 Rhipicephalus microplus | reverse complement strand
TTTCGTCACTACCTCCCCGTGCCGGGAGTGGGTAATTTGCGCGCCTGCTGCCTTCCTTGGATGTGGTAGCCGTTTCTCAGGCTCCCTCTCCGGAATCGAACCCTGATTCTCCGTTACCCGTAACAACCATGGTAAGCAAGTAACCTACCATCGAAAGTTGATAAGGCAGACACTTGAAAGAAACGTCGCCGGCTCGTGGCCATGCGATCAGCACAAAGTTATCCAGAGTCACCACACAATACGGGCCGAAACCCGATCGATCTTGGTCTAATAAAAGCACCCGTTACCCAAAGGGCTCCAGGCTCACTGCATGTATTAGCTCTAGAATTGCCACAGTTATCCAAGTAGGAAGAAACGATCTAAGGAACCATAACTGATTTAATGAGCCATTCGCGGTTTCGCCTTATTTCGGCATGTACTTAGACATGCATGGCTTAATCTTTGAGACAAGCATATGATTACTGGCAGGATCAACCAGGTAATCGTTCGACTGCGCGTCCGTCCTCGCCTTCGGCGGGCCGGACGCAGTCTGTGTGCGGCGGAGGCCACCTTCAGGCGCCCCAACACGCTTATTTTGCACTCCGAGATGACGGCGTTCGAGCTCGCTACGGCACAACCTTCCCGAAAGACGAGTGGGAGCCGTGCGGCAAGAAGCACGTTCATGCTCGCTCTTTTTCGTTGCATCGACTCGGTCGCGCCGTGCGGGTTGCCCAAGCCCGCTGCACTGTCGGTGGACCGGCCGGAACTAGCAACGGAGCCGAGACTGCAAAGCCGCCAGACGACGGGTCACGCCCGCGTCTTCGGCGCTTTCGCATCTGAATCGCCCGAGGACGACACGGAACACACCTCGATATCGTGGTAAAACGGCACCGTCCGACAACCAGCCCCTAACGCATCAAGCGGATGAGGCTGCAGACGACTGCCGTGGATTCCCCTGGAGCAGACCCGAGGACACGCTTGACGAGGCCGAAGCCCGCCGCATATCAGACACCCGGTCGCTTTCGCGTACGCCGCTCACGAGAACCCCCACATAATAGCAGCGATAAGTACCCAGACCTCCTTGGGCACTAATACGAGCGTACTCGAGAAAATTTCACCGCGGGTGTGCCCCGAAACGTGTGGCACGTTGAGCGTGCCACAAGTCTACGTCGCTCTCAAACCCGCCGAGGTCGTAGAATTTGCGACCCTACTCACGAAATTCCCACCGAGGATACGGCCGCAAACGTACCGCACCTTGGGTAGGCCACGAGTTTGTGCAACACTACGCTGACGGCACAGCACCGAGGTCGTGCGCGCACGCACGGGAAAATTCCGCCGCGGTTTCTGCCGAAAACGTGAGGCACCACGACTCTCCGCAAGTTCGCGTCGACTGCGAAAGACCGAAGTCGTGAACGACGTGTCCGCTACTCGCCGCCGACACGCTGGACACCAAACGTACAACGACTCGACGGCGTCGTAGAGGCCCACGACGCGGTTTTCCTTAACGACGTCTCGGCGTGGCACCGACAGGTTAGAACGGCCGACCAACGTTCCCTGTCCGCCGTTCGGCTCAGTCGAAGGGCTCGGCGACTTCGGCAACGCTGCGAAGCCGCACGGTGACGCACGCCATGTCCCCATTTTTTTTTTTTTTTTTTCTTTCTGCGTCTGCCGGGGTGCCCCTATAATAGCAGCGATAAGCACCCAGACCGCCGTGGGTCGCTCGCCCCGGCTGACGTGGTTTTTCGTACTCCTGCGGCGGTCGCCGTCAAGCACGTCCAAATACGCTACTTTCGTGGGCGCATTCACGCTCTTTCGCTTCGCCGGAGTGCCAGCACTCACTCTGCCAAAAACGGCGAACATCCGAGCGGCGGTTCCCACTTTTGCGTCGGCGTCGCAAACCCCGCCCCGGCAGACGAGGTTTGCCGTACTCGTGCGACGGTGGCCGGCGGGCACGTCGAAAGACGCCGATATCGTGCGCGAATTGGCGCACCTTGGCTTCACCGGAGTGCCGCCACTGACTCCTCCAAAAACGGCGAAGATCCGAGCGGCGCTTCCCACTTTCGCATCGGCGTCCCGAACTCCGCCCCGGCTGACGCGGTTTACCGTACTCGTGCGACGGTCGCCGGCGAGCACGTGGAAAGACGCCGATATCGTGCCCGAATCGGCTCCGTTCGGCTTCGCCGGAGTGCCAGCACTGGCTCGGCGAAAGACGACGAACATCCGAGCGACGGTTCTCACTATTGCGTACGCGTCGCAAACCCCGCCCCGGCAGACGCACTTTGCCGTACTCGTGCGACGGTCGCCGGCGAGCACGTAGAAAGACGCCGATATCGTGCCGGAATCGGCCCCGTTTGGCTTCGCCGGAGTGCCAGCACTCACTCGGCCACAAACGGCGAACATCCGAGCGGCGGTTCCCACTTAGCCGTCGGCGTCCCGAACTCCGCCCCGGCAGACGCGGTTGCCGAGCTCGTGCGACTAGCGACCGCGAAGCCGTCTCGCGACGCCGCTTTCGTGCGCGGCTCCCACTGCGACCTGGGTCACCCGAGGTCGACGAGCAAGAAAGAATGTCGAAAAAAAATTTTTTTTTTTTTGCGTCTGCCGGGGTGCCCCTATAATAGCAGCGATAAGCACCCAGACCGCCATGGGTCGCTCGCCCCGGCTGACGTGGTTTTTCGTTTTCCTGCGGTGGTCGTCGTCAAGCACGTCCAAACACGCCACTTTCGTGGGCGCATTCGCGCTCTTTCGCTTCGCCGGAGTGCCAGCACTCACTCTGCCAAAAACGGCGAACATCCTAGTGGCGGTTCCCACTTTTGCGTCGGCGTCGCCAACCCCGCCCCGGCATACGCGGTTTGCCGTACTCGTGCGGCGGTGGCCGGCGGGCACGTCGAAAGACACCGATATCGTGCGCGAGTCGATGCTTCTTGGTCTCGCAGGAGGGCCGCCACTCACTCCTGCAAAAACGGCGAAGATCCGAGCGGCGCTTCCCACTTTTTCGTCGGCATCGCAAACCTCGCCCCGGCAGACGCGCTTTGCCGTACTCGTGCGACGGTCGCCGGCGAGCACGTCGAAATACGCCGATATCGTGCCCGAATCGGCCCCGTTTCGCTTCGCCGGAGTGCCAGCACTCACTCGGCCAAAAACGGCGAACATCCGAGCAGCGGTACCCACTTAGCCGTCGGCATCCCGAACTCCGCGCCGGCTGACGCGGTTGCCGAGCTCGTGCGACTAGCGACCGCGAACGCGTCTCGCGACGCCGCTTTCGTGCGCGGCTCCCATTGCGACCTGGGTTACCCGAGCTCGACCAGCAAAAAAGAAGGTCGAAAAAAAATTTTTTTTTTCTGCGTCTGCCGGGGTGCCCCTATAATAGCAGCGATAAGCACCCAGACCGCCGTGGGTCGCTCGCCCCGGCTGACGTGGTTTTTCGTACTCCTGCAGCGGTCGCCGTCAAGCACGTCCAAATACGCCACTTTCGTGGGCGCTTTCGCGCTCTTTCGCGTCGCCGGTGTGCCAGCACTCACTCTGCCAAAAACGGCGAACATCCTAGTGGCGGTTCCCACTTTTGCGTCGGCGTCGCCAACCCCGCCCCGGCATACGCGGTTTGCCGTACTCGTGCGGCGGTGGCCGGCGGGCACGTCGAAAGACACCGATATCGTGCGCGAGTCGATGCTTCTTGGTCTCGCAGGAGGGCCGCCACTCACTCCTGCAAAAACGGCGAAGATCCGAGCGGCGCTTCCCACTTTTTCGTCGGCATCGCAAACCTCGCCCCGGCAGACGCGCTTTGCCGTACTCGTGCGACGGTCGCCGGCGAGCACGTCGAAATACGCCGATATCGTGCCCGAATCGGCCCCGTTTCGCTTCGCCGGAGTGCCAGCACTCACTCGGCCAAAAACGGCGAACATCCGAGCAGCGGTACCCACTTAGCCGTCGGCATCCCGAACTCCGCGCCGGCTGACGCGGTTGCCGAGCTCGTGCGACTAGCGACCGCGAACGCGTCTCGCGACGCCGCTTTCGTGCGCGGCTCCCATTGCGACCTGGGTTACCCGAGCTCGACCAGCAAAAAAGAAGGTCGAAAAAAAATTTTTTTTTTCTGCGTCTGCCGGGGTGCCCCTATAATAGCAGCGATAAGCACCCAGACCGCCGTGGGTCGCTCGCCCCGGCTGACGTGGTTTTTCGTACTCCTGCAGCGGTCGCCGTCAAGCACGTCCAAATACGCCACTTTCGTGGGCGCTTTCGCGCTCTTTCGCGTCGCCGGTGTGCCAGCACTCACTCTGCCAAAAACGGCCAACATCCGAGCGGCGGTTCCCACTTTTGCGTCGGCGTCGTAAACCCCGCCCCGGCAGACGCGGTTTGCCCTACTCGTTCGACGGTCGCCGGCGAGCGCGTCGAAAGACGCCGATATCGTGCGCTAATTGGCGCTCCTTGGCTTCTCCGGAGTGCCGCCACTCACTCCTCCAAAAACGGCGAAGATCCGAGCGGCGTTCTCCACTTTCGCATCGGCGTCCCGAACTCCGCCCGGGCTGACGCGGTTTACCGTACTCGTGCGACGGTCGCCGCCGGGCACGTCGAAAGACGCCGATATCGTGCCGTAATCGGCCCCGTTTGGCTTCGCCCGAGTGCCAGCACTCACTCGGCCAAAAACGGCGAACATCCGAGCAGCGTTTCCCACTTTCGCATCGGCGTCCCGAAGCCCGCCCCGGCAGACGCGGTTTGCCCTACTCGAGCGACGGTCGCCGGCGATCACGTCGAAAGGCGCCGAATTCGTGCACGAATCGATGCTTCTTGGTCTCGCAGGAGGGCCGCCACTCACTCCTGCAAAAACGGCGAAGATCCGAGTTGCGCTTCCCACTTTTTCGTCGGCGTCCCGAACTACGCCCCGGCTGACGCGGTTTACCGTACTCGTGCGACGGTCGCCGGCGGGCACTTCAAAATACGCCGATTTCGTGGGCGCATTCACGCTGTTTCGCTTCCCCGGAGTGCCAACACTCACTCTGCCGAAAGCGGCGATCATCCGAGCGGCGGTTCCCACTTTTGCGTCGGCTTCGCAAACGGCGCCCCGGCAGACGCGCTCGTGCGACGTACTCGTGCGACGGTCGCCGGCGAGCACGTCGAAAGACGCCGATATCGTGCTCGAATCGACCCCGTTTCGCTTCGCCGGAGTGCTGCCAGTCACGGCGCAGAGAACGGCGAACAAGTGTTTTTTTTTTTTTTTCCTAGAATTTGTGTTATAGAAGGCACATTTGATATCGGACGATAATTTTCAACTTTATCACGCGCACCGATTTTCGTGTAGAGGTTTGCAAGTTTATGGGAATTTCTCCACTTGGAATAATGCGATTTAGTAGTACTACGAGAACTTCATGGATGTACTCAAGGGTACGGGGCAAGTCAGTTACGTCAACACCTGCAGATTTTTTACACTTCAAACTGAAAATTGTTGGTTGTGAGTCCTCGTGTGATATTAAAGGCCGATTCGCTAACACATAGAACAAAGAAAGAAAGGAAGAAAAAACGCCCGCGCTCGCTCAAGAAACCTGGGTTCGCAACAAGTGGCAACAACAAGCAACCGAGCGAGTGCGCCAAAACCCGTGGCGGCCGAACAAACGCGAAGTCCCAACCGCGTCAGCCGGGGCGGCACGGGACAGGAAAAATCACTTCAGCCGGGGCGGCGGGGCACCGAATAAACCTCGTCACCTCGTCGCAGGATAAAAGAGGAAACAAAAAGTCTAAACAGCGTCTGCTGGAGCGAATGCGTAATAAAACAACAACAACAACAAAAAAAAAACACCCGCGCTCAAGAAGTCTGCAATCCTCACAAAAGGCGACTGTGACCGAGCAGCGTCAGCCGGGGCCGTGCGGAAACGGAAAAACCGCGACTACCGGGGCGTCGAGGCACCGAAAAATCCACTTCAGCCGCGGCGAAAAAAAAAACAAAAAGAAAGACGGAGGGGGGGGGGGGGAACCACGTCTGCCGGGGCGAAGGAAAAAAAAAACGCGTCTGCCGGGGCGAGCCCGGGTGCGGCACCACCGGGAAAACTGTGGCAAACAGACATGGCGATCGAGTGAGTGGGCCGCCAGCCAGGCTCAGCCAAAAAGTGCAAAGTCCGAACTGCGTCAGCCGGGGCGGCAAAAACCGCGTCAGCCGGGGCGGCGCAAAAAACCGCGTCTGCCGGGGCGGCACGAAACCGCGTCAGCCGGGGCGGGGCGAAAACTGCGTCAGCCGGGGCGAAAAGAAAAAAAAAAAACGCGTCTGCCGGGGCAAGCCCGGGTGCGGCACCACCGGGAAAACTGTGGCAAACAGACATGGCGATCGAGTGAGTGGGCCGCCAGCCAGGCACAGCCGAAAAGTGCAAAGTCCGAACCGTGTCAGCCGGGGCGACGCAAAAACCGCGTCAGCCGGGGCGGCGCGAAAACCGCGTCAGCCGGGGCGGCACGAAACCGCGTCAGCCGGGGCGGCGCGAAAACTGCGTCAGCCGGGGCGGCGCGAAAACCTCGTCAGCCGGGGCGAGCGAAAAGGGGGGGGGGAACCACGTCTGCCGGGGCGAAAGAAAAAAAAACGCGTCTGCCGGGGCGAGCCCGGGTGCGGCACCACCGGGAAGACTGTGGCAAACAGACATGGCGATCGAGTGAGTGGGCCGCCAGCCAGGCTCAGCCCAAAAAGTGCCAAGTCCGAACTGCGTCAGCCGGGGCGGCAAAAACCGCGTCAGCCGGGGCGGCGCGAAAACCGCGTCTGCCGGGGCGGCGCGAAAACTGCGTCTGCCGGGGCGAGCCCGGGTGCGGCACCACCGGGAAAACTGTGGCAAACAGACATGGCGATCGAGTGAGTGGGCCGCCAGCCAGGCACAGCCGAAAAGTGCTAAGTCCGAACTGCGTCTGCCGGGGCGGCACGAAACCGCGTCAGCCGGGGCGGCGCGAAAACCGCGTCTGCCGGGGCGGCACGAAACCGCGTCAGCCGGGGCGGCGCGAAAACTGCGTCAGCCGGGGCGAGCCCGGGTGCGGCACCACCGGGAAAACTGTGGCAAACAGACATGGCGATCGAGTGAGTGGGCCGCCAGCCAGGCACAGCCGAAAAGTGCTAAGTCCGAACTGCGTCTGCCGGGGCGGCACGAAACCGCGTCAGCCGGGGCGGCGCGAAAACCGCGTCTGCCGGGGCGGCACGAAACCGCGTCAGCCGGGGCGGCGCGAAAACTGCGTCAGCCGGGGCGAGCCCGGGTGCGGCACCACCGGGAAAACTGTGGCAAACAGACATGGCGATCGAGTGAGTGGGCCGCCAGCCAGGCACAGCCGAAAAGTGCTAAGTCCGAACTGCGTCAGCCGGGGCGGCAAAAACCGCGTCAGCCGGGGCGGCGCAAAAAACCGCGTCTGCCGGGGCGGCACGAAACCGCGTCAGCCGGGGCGGCGCGAAAACTGCGTCAGCCGGGGCGAAAGAAAAAAAAAAAAACGCGTCTGCCGGGGCGAGCCCGGGTGCGGCACCACCGGGAAAACTGTGGCAAACAGACATGGCGATCGAGTGAGTGGGCCGCCAGCCAGGCACAGCCGAAAAGTGCTAAGTCCGAACTGCGTCAGCCGGGGCGGCAAAAACCGCGTCAGCCGGGGCGGCGCAAAAAACCGCGTCTGCCGGGGCGGCACGAAACCGCGTCAGCCGGGGCGGCGCGAAAACTGCGTCAGCCGGGGCGAAAGAAAAAAAAAAACGCGTCTGCCGGGGCGAGCCCGGGTGCGGCACCACCGGGAAAACTGTGGCAAACAGACATGGCGATCGAGTGAGTGGGCCGCCAGCCAGGCACAGCCGAAAAGTGCTAAGTCCGAACTGCGTCTGCCGGGGCGGCACGAAACCGCGTCAGCCGGGGCGGCGCGAAAACCGCGTCTGCCGGGGCGGCACGAAACCGCGTCAGCCGGGGCGGCGCGAAAACTGCGTCAGCCGGGGCGAGCCCGGGTGCGGCACCACCGGGAAAACTGTGGCAAACAGACATGGCGATTGAGTGAGTGGGCCGCCAGCCAGGCACAGCCGAAAAGTGCTAAGTCCGAACTGCGTCTGCCGGGGCGGCACGAAACCGCGTCAGCCGGGGCGGCGCGAAAACCGCGTCTGCCGGGGCGGCACGAAACCGCGTCAGCCGGGGCGGCGCGAAAACTGCGTCAGCCGGGGCGAGCCCGGGTGCGGCACCACCGGGAAAACTGTGGCAAACAGACATGGCGATCGAGTGAGTGGGCCGCCAGCCAGGCACAGCCGAAAAGTGCTAAGTCCGAACTGCGTCTGCCGGGGCGGCACGAAACCGCGTCAGCCGGGGCGGCGCGAAAACCGCGTCTGCCGGGGCGGCACGAAACCGCGTCAGCCGGGGCGGCGCGAAAACTGCGTCAGCCGGGGCGAGCCCGGGTGCGGCACCACCGGGAAAACTGTGGCAAACAGACATGGCGATCGAGTGAGTGGGCCGCCAGCCAGGCACAGCCGAAAAGTGCAAAGTCCGAACCGTGTCAGCCGGGGCGACGCAAAAACCGCGTCAGCCGGGGCGGCGCGAAAACCGCGTCTGCCGGGGCGGCACGAAACCGCGTCAGCCGGGGCGGCGCGAAAACTGCGTCAGCCGGGGCGAGCCCGGGTGCGGCACCACCGGGAAAACTGTGGCAAACAGACATGGCGATCGAGTGAGTGGGCCGCCAGCCAGGCACAGCCGAAAAGTGCTAAGTCCGAACTGCGTCAGCCGGGGCGGCAAAAACCGCGTCAGCCGGGGCGGCGCAAAAACCGCGTCTGCCGGGGCGAAATAAAAAAAAAACAAAGAAAAAAGCCCGCGCTTAATCAAAAGAAAACAAAGAAAAAAGCTTGCGCTTAATCAAAAGAAAACAAACAAAAAAAGTTCGCGCTTAAGCCTGGCGGTGGAACCACCGGGGCAAACAGACCTGGCGATCGAGTGAGTGGGCCGCCAGCCAGGCACAGCCAAAAAGTGCAAAGTCCGAACCGCGTCAGCCGGGGCGGCGCGAAAACCGCGTCAGCCGGGGCGGCGCGAAAACCGCGTCAGCCGGGGCGGCGCAAAAACCGCGTCAGCCGGGGCGGCGCAAAAACTGCGTCAGCCGGGGCGGCACGGAAAAACGAAAACCGCGTCAGCCGGGGCGACATCAAAATGAGGAAAAAAAAAAAAAAAACTGCCTTAGGACACCTGCGTACACTTTCATGCGTTTGGGCATATCTCTCTGTAACACGCGCGCCCCTCGTTACGCGCGGCACTCTGTTTTCTCCGACACCCATATTTCGGCGGCATGTGGCACGCGCGCCCGTCCCTACGCACGGCACACCGCAGTGCTTTCTCGATATTTTTCTTTTCCTCCAACACCGTCATCTATAGGCTTTTAGTGACCTGTTGCTCGTGGCACAAGTTCGCTTGCTCTGACACCTCTTGCATGCGCACCGTTTTTGCGCACGGTGCTATGCCGCAAAGCACGGCAGTCGCATGCGTTTCTCTCAGGCACCTCTTTTTTGACACAACGCTGTGGTGCTTAGAAACACACGCGCCGCTTTTGCGCACAGAACTCCACCGTACAGCACGGTAGTCACGTTTGTTCCACACGAACAGCAGTGTGCATCGTGCTACGACACTTTGAAAGCTTTTTCTTCCGAGTCTCGACCGCGCTGTTCCTTTCGTACTTGGCGCGATTTTGGGACCAGCTTTGTTTTAAACCCCTACTGCGCGCCGTTCCTTTCGTACTTGGCGCGGTTCAGGGTTTGTTTCGAGCCCTTAGCCGCGCTGTTCCCTCCGTACTTGGCGCGGTTTAGGGTCGAGCTTTGTCTCGAGCCCTCTCCGCGCCGTTCCTTCCGTACTTGGCGCGGTTTAGGGTTTGTTTCGAGCCCTTAGCCGCGCTGTTCCCTCCGTACTTGGCGCGGTTTAGGGTTTGTTTCGAGCCCTTAGCCGCGCTGTTCCCTCCGTACTTGGCGCGGTTTAGGGTCGAGCTTTGTCTCGAGCCCTCTCCGCGCCGTTCCTTCCGTACTTGGCGCGGTT
>NW_027465640.1:0-5000 GCF_043290135.1 Rhipicephalus microplus | reverse complement strand
TCCGAGCAGTTGCGTGATAAACGACCGTGTCGAAAGCCCAAACACCGCCGAGGCCAGTCGCCGCCGCCGCAAGGGCAGCCACGCAGCCTGGCGAGAGGCATCGTCTCGTGTAGCGTCGCCCCCGCCCCAACTGGAGTGGCCCAGTTTTTTGAACGGGACGGGAACTGCGAAGCACTTAGACCGACGGCGGACTACGACGAGAACGCCTTAAGCTTCGCCAACGTTTCGCCAACTCGTGCGGGAGACTTTTTCCGCTTCGCGGCAAGTCGTCGCGCCGTGCTCTCCGCATCAACCGCGTACGCAGCGAACCGCAAACGTCGGGCGCAGCCTCCTCACCTCCCTGCGCTTTGCGCGCGAACGTTCCCTGTTCGCGCGGCAAAGCCTGGAGGAGGCACGGCCCCGCAGCGTGTTCGAGCGCCCGGTCTACGGGACACCCTGCTTACTTCGAGGGCAACAAGCGCAACGCAAGGCTGCGATCTCGCGCACTTTGCGCACGGCTGGAGAAGCTTTGCTGGCCGGCTTTCGCTCCTCGTGTTTACCGTGCGTTAAAGTTGCGCGTCCGTGGCTCTCGCAGCTCTTGCGCGCCCGGTCGCAGAGAGGAGTACGCAACCTCGACCGCACTTTCCCTGCAGGCTTCCTTCCGACTCGAAGTCCTGCGGCGGTCTCAACGAGGTGCCACATCCTCAATGCAGTCGGTCGCCCCCGTTTCGGTTGGGCTCTGGCACGACGGTCGCCACCGTCTCGCCCTTGAGTGGCCGCTGTTGGCGCTCGCTGTGAGGTGTTCAGCGTGCTGTCCGTGTTGCCGACGCGGTCAAAACGAGTCGACGGCTCACGTTCCCTTGTGCGCCGAAGGCTCTCTTGATATGTGATCCGACCCTCAGACAGACGAAGCCAAGGGAAGACCCAAGGCCGCAATGTGCGTTCAAAGAATCAGTGCTCAGTGTGTCCTGCAATTCACACCAAGTCTCGCAGCTGGCTGCGTTCTTCATCGACCCGAGAACCGAGTGATCCACCGCTTAGAGTCGTGAAAAAGTGTTTGTTCAATTCCGTACAGTCAAAACCAAACGTTTCTGGCACTCGGCCAAACAGTGGCCAAGAAGGGCGCTTTTCAGCGCACGCTTGGACTCCAAAACTCTGCCGCGCCTTTTTCGGCTGCCGCAAATCGAGCAAACGGTGTGTTTCGGACGGCGTTTCGCTTTCGCTACTTGCGAGTGCTTTCGTGGTCCACCCCTCTATAAATACTCGGGAGGCGTCGAAGCCGGTTCTCCAAGCCGGACCCGTAGGTATCGTTGTGTGCTCGCTCTCATTGGCCCGCCTAACCAGAAAATGCCTGCGGTACACCCATTTGGATAAGAGTGCACGCAGATGCGGGCCTCGACGGCTACACATTTCCTCGGGCGGCCGCCTCCCGGCCTCCGTGGAGCGCGGGATGCACGGTCCCATCGACAAGCCTCTCCCGTTTTTACCGTGGCGTCGCGGTTCACCACGGCAGGCGGGTCGGTCTCCTCCGCATAAAAAGGGGGACCCCCGCTTTTTGTTCCACGAAATCGCACAAGCTTTTTTCGCATCCACGGTTTGCCACCGCACACCAAAATGCCGATCCGGCTGCCTACTTTAGCCAACAGGTGGAGCCAGGCGCGCCGTACTTGCGCGGCACTTCCCACGTCCACCGAAGTCGGTGCCAAGGACCACTTTCGGCGCCGGAGCCGCGTACGAGCCTACTCGAGGCGGAAGAACGAAGCCAGCAAGGGCCTGGCCGCAAGTGCGTTCAATTGTCGGGACGTCCAAGTCCCTCGTTCTTCCGTGCTTCCTCTTTCGGCAAGTCGTTGCGGCACCTTCCCAAAGCGCGCAGACCCGCTAATCGCGACGAGCGCGACGTGGCCGTGCCGCCTTTCCCTCGGCAGCAAGCAAAACGCCTGGCAACGTCGACGCTCCCCTAACCGCGATCTCGCACCGTGTTTCGTGTGGCGAATTCAAAAGCCGGCCGGCGCTGCTGCAACCATTACGGTCGGTACGCATACGCCGCGGAGGGCGGGACGGTCATCGGAGCGTGCGGTTCCTCCATCGAGTACTGCGCACCTCGGCCGTCGCATCGCCGTGCCATGACCGGCCGCGCGTCAACGCGAACCGGTGCCAGCGAGATCCCTCGCCTGCAAGAACCGACCGGCAGCCTCCGTCACCCGAGGACGCGGAGGCGCTTGCCGCGGACGGCGGGACGGTATGCACTGGTGCACAGCGGACCCGTCACATCGCCAGTTCCTTGACCGACCGCCGACGCTTGTGCCGTTCCTCTCGTACTTGGCAGTCGCCGCGCGATTGTCGGGTCTCGTTCTTGCACGCTCGAACGGTCGGGAGGGCACTCGGCTGGCGTTTCGGGAACGCGCAGCCTCGCCTTCTACCGACGTAACCACGACTCGCCGTTCGCGCTCCGCCGCTCCTGTTTACAGTACTAGGCGGTCCCGCAGCGGTCGGGTCGCGCATTTCGAGCGCTTCGAGCCACGGTGCAGTGGCGGGTCGAAAGCCGACCTATGAGTGCGTTGCGCCGTTTGTACCCGCGTCCGCCACCTGGCCGACCGTCCAAGGTCGCGGTGTTGGCGTCCGCTGGGCGCAACAATTTGTCACGGGGTGCCGCTCCACATTCAGGCAGCCCCGTGGGGAAAAGCCGACCCCGCGTCCAAACGGGGTCAGCGGCAGAAAGTGTCGGGCGCAGACGCAGCTGAGGCGCTCACCCTTCACAATCCGTTAATGATCCTTCCGCAGGTTCACCTACGGAAACCTTGTTACGACTTTTACTTCCTCTAAATGATCAAGTTTGGTCATCTTTCCAACAGACCGGCGCAACCGAAAGGCCGCGCCGGACATCGGTCCGAAGACCTCACTAAATCATTCAATCGGTAGTAGCGACGGGCGGTGTGTACAAAGGGCAGGGACGTAATCAACGCGAGCTTATGACTCGCGCTTACTGGGAATTCCTCGTTCAAGGGGAACAATTGCAAGCCCCTATCCCAATCACGAAAGAAGTTCCACGGGTTACCCAGTCTTTTCAGACAGGGATAAAGACACGCTGCTTCCTTCAGTGTAGCGCGCGTGCGGCCCCGGACATCTAAGGGCATCACAGACCTGTTATTGCTCTGTTTCGTGCGGCTAGGAGCCGCTTGTCCCTCTAAGAAGGTTGTAAGGTGCTGGGAACCCCGCACCTATTTAATAGGCTAGAGTCTCGTTCGTTATCGGAATTAACCAGACAAATCGCTCCACCAACTAAGAACGGCCATGCACCACCATCCACCGAATCAAGAAAGAGCTCTCAATCTGTCAATCCTCCCAGTGTCCGGGCCGGGTAAGTTTTCCCGTGTTGAGTCAAATTAAGCCGCAGGCTCCACTCCTGGTGGTGCCCTTCCGTCAATTCCTTTAAGTTTCAGCTTTGCAACCATACTTCCCCCGGAACCCAAATACTTTGGTTTCCCGGAAGCTGCCCGCCGAGTCATTTGAGTAACTCAGGCGGATCGCTGGTTGGCATCGTTTATGGTCAGAACTAGGGCGGTATCTGATCGCCTTCGAACCTCTGACTTTCGTTCTTGATCAATGAAAACATTCTTGGCAAATGCTTTCGCAGTAGTTCGTCTTGCGACGGTCCAAGAATTTCACCTCTAGCGCCGCAATACGAATGCCCCCGTCCGTCCCTCTTAATCATTACCTCGTATTCCAAAAACCAACAGAACAGAAACGAGGTCTTGTTCTATTATTCCATGCAAGTTTATTCAGGCGACTCGCCTGCGTTGAGCACTCTAATTTTTTCAAAGTAAAAGCACCGGCCATCTCGAGGCACACAATGAAGTGCACCAAGAAAGAACCGGCATGATGTTCAGTCCGAGCCGTCGCATCGGGTAGATGCACTACTCGTCTGGAACTGAGATCCAACTACGAGCTTTTTAACCGCAGCAGCTTTAGTATACGCTATTGGAGCTGGAATTACCGCGGCTGCTGGCACCAGACTTGCCCTCCAATTGATCCTCGTTAAAGGATTTAGAGTGTACTCATTTCAATTACGGGGCCTCAAAAGAGTCCCGTATTGTTATTTTTCGTCACTACCTCCCCGTGCCGGGAGTGGGTAATTTGCGCGCCTGCTGCCTTCCTTGGATGTGGTAGCCGTTTCTCAGGCTCCCTCTCCGGAATCGAACCCTGATTCTCCGTTACCCGTAACAACCATGGTAAGCAAGTAACCTACCATCGAAAGTTGATAAGGCAGACACTTGAAAGAAACGTCGCCGGCTCGTGGCCATGCGATCAGCACAAAGTTATCCAGAGTCACCACACAATACGGGCCGAAACCCGATCGATCTTGGTCTAATAAAAGCACCCGTTACCCAAAGGGCTCCAGGCTCACTGCATGTATTAGCTCTAGAATTGCCACAGTTATCCAAGTAGGAAGAAACGATCTAAGGAACCATAACTGATTTAATGAGCCATTCGCGGTTTCGCCTTATTTCGGCATGTACTTAGACATGCATGGCTTAATCTTTGAGACAAGCATATGATTACTGGCAGGATCAACCAGGTAATCGTTCGACTGCGCGTCCGTCCTCGCCTTCGGCGGGCCGGACGCAGTCTGTGTGCGGCGGAGGCCACCTTCAGGCGCCCCAACACGCTTATTTTGCACTCCGAGATGACGGCGTTCGAGCTCGCTACGGCACAACCTTCCCGAAAGACGAGTGGGAGCCGTGCGGCAAGAAGCACGTTCATGCTCGCTCTTTTTCGTTGCATCGACTCGGTCGCGCCGTGCGGGTTGCCCAAGCCCGCTGCACTGTCGGTGGACCGGCCGGAACTAGCAACGGAGCCGAGACTGCAAAGCCGCCAGACGACGGGTCACGCCCGCGTCTTCGGCGCTTTCGCATCTGAATCGCCCGAGGACGACACGGAACACACCTCGATATCGTGGTAAAACGGCACCGTCCGACAACCAGCCCCTAACGCATCAAGCGGATGAGGCTGCAGACGACTGC
>NW_027465639.1:0-19968 GCF_043290135.1 Rhipicephalus microplus | reverse complement strand
AAATAACAACGTCGCCATTAGGAGCCGGACATCAATCACACCAGCTTACGGTTTTGTGAATAATGTCGCTGTCTTCATTTCTTTCTTAACTTCATTACGTTTTTCTTGTTCGGGGAGATTACATACCCCGAATTTGGAGCACATGTGGAGACGTTTATCAAGTTGTCGCGAGAAAAAAAAAAGGAACCAGAATCTGGGCGAGCTGAAAAGCTTTGGAAGATGTTATGCTAATGGCCACTTTCTTGCCTACACTGCCCGCCTCTTTCTGCCGCAATAATCTTGCCGCGGTATTGCAGAGTCTCACCCCAAACCGCAAAAAAGCTGAGGTAGAAAAAAAAAACGCATCGCAAGCGCCTTTAGAATTAAGTGCAGGGGACTTTCAGGCGAGCACAAAAAACACACGAGAAGTGTTGGGTTATTTTAGAATCTAACAGTAAAAAACGTGATACGGCGGATACTCTGACAAAGAAAATTCGTGCACGTATGCGTTAAACACTTCTCCCCATTGCGAGGAAAATTGAGCGCGTATACTAACAAGCGACTAGGAAAAAAATAAATGAAACTGTAGGCTGCTTTGCTCATTACACGTACGTTTTATACCTAAAAGTAGCTCGGGACTGTTGGTTTTACGCCACATGGAGAAAGCACATGAGACGAAGACATAGAGGAAGCTTGACGCATACGAACGCTTTGATGCACTTTCTTCATCGTCACTTTCTCCCCTTCCAGAAAAACAAAGAGGGGGGGGGGAGCGAGAGCATTCAGGTTTTATTTAGTCGCAACCACACAAATCGAAGAGACACTGATGCCAAGGAGAACAGCTGTAACTAGGTGTGGCATTATTTCAAATATATATGAATAATTAGCAAGCAGAAAATATGTGCACGTTGGATTGAATGTTAACTATTTACATCATGAGATACATTATTCATTGACTTTCGAACATTTGTTTATCTTTGTGTGGTGTTGTTTGATATGTGCGTATGAGTGTGCTTCTGCAAATCTGCGCTCGGGTGTTCCATTTCCCATGCACAGTTCTTTATTTTTTTCTTTAGGATATGTGTTCAGCATTCACTCAAGAGCTATGGAGTATAGCCAGTGCCTTACTTGTGCGCTAACATCTCCTCATATACCATATCAATAAAAAAGGTGGGCTAAAATAGTTTCGGGTTGCTTGAGCTACGCCTCGAGAGTAAAACGTGTTAGCGTAATCACGCTTCGTTTTCATCTTCTTTTTAATCAGCAGTCTCGCCTCGCTTTTCTTAGGGCACCTGAAATATGCCACGTGAGCAAGGACATACGTGTGAGTAACAACGGTCATTTAAAACTATCATAGAACGTCCACTGTAAGTGAACTTCGCCCCCATGCCCATACACCATAATTCTTTGTTTTGAAAATTGGTGACCGGACCCACTATAAGCTTCGTAAAGCTACACGTCAAACCAACGCAGCTGCTCCCTTGGTTGATGCTTTTGCTCCTGCTGATTATTAAACATGTTCGCCCGATTCGTTACGAATCGTGTGATCCTTTCAAACCATCGCTCATTATGCGATTCAGATCTTTTGCCGCCTGGCGATGTTCTACGCTTCTGCCAATTACAAGCAACACTACAAGCGTTAAGAAGACTCCTCCGACGTGACATTCAAATCGTGTTTTTTTTTTTTTTTTCAAAGGAGTATCACGCAATGACTGGGATCTGTGGATGAACATATCTTTGCCACGCATAAGGCCTGGGTACAATTTCCACGCGAACTAAACTTTTTTATAATTTTATTGGCCTATATGTAGAATTTTCAGTCCAGACAACGCTGATCTTACTGAATATGTTTTCATTAGTTACCCACTCGTACCTCGAGCACCACTTGTCCGCTCACGCTGTTCTTAATTCTTTGTACACACATTTGTTTACGTTTGATTTGCGGCTCAGAAAGGCGGAAACAAGCTCCCGATATTGCCTTAACTTATTTCCTCCAAGCTGCTACAAACGCTATCGGCGTTATCGCAGTCTGTCAACCGTTTCTAAAATTCGATCGGGCGTATACACGAGGCTTTCGCTGTGGCTCGTCGGGTCGTGGGAACGAGGCGCATGCTTGCAGCGTGCGACGGCGGGTAGTCTCCTCTGCTTGCGCTTTTTCTTTTTTTCCTGTTTTTCGGGACCCCCAAAGAACAGCGGGAGCGCTTGCCACCCTGTTAGAGCCGATGTGGAATTCGAGGATGCGGTTTCCAACCCATTGGCGATATCCGAAACCATCGTGGGAATCAAAACGGCTCGCGGTACGAGTATCGCAGAGCTATTACGCATTCAACAGAAGCATCAATAAAGACACAGTGTACCCCATTGGACAACTGAGGCATTGGACCACTGCGTGCGAAGCGTTTGCACCTGCTCTCTCAGAGTCTATAGACTCTGAGAGAGCAGGAAACGATCGGGATGATCAGAGATGGAGGGGATACGCACCTACAGTACATGCCTGCTGTCGCGTGTCGTAATTGCATGGGAATGAAGCAAATCAGCATGCGAGACCAGTTGCCTAATTTATCAGCGGAAGCAACACAGTCGCACTGACAGTCCTGTATTTCTCCACAGTGTACCCATTGTTTGGGCTGAACCTTTACCGTCCACATCCGGTACTCCTTTCTACCATGCAGCCAAACCGGCGGACTCTTACATTAGTTTGAAGGAAAGATTGTCTCTTGCAGTTGTATCATTACGAAAACGTTTCCATGCACTTTATATGTCGAAGATATTTGTGAGAGCACAGATGGCCTACCGGCTCAGAGGTCACGGGTGAGTTTTCGAGCAACTACATCATTAGCATCTTCGTTCTGTATTCACTGAACTTGATACTGTTTCTTGTCTGCTCCAAAGTGTCCATGAACGAGAACAGGAGATTGAGTATAGGCTAGGATGTGAGGTAGCTAAAAATGACCGGCATGCTACCATACAGTGACGAAAGGGATTAGAGAGTATCAGAACTAGGAGAGTAAAGAAAGTGAGAGAGAAAGAAAGCGCACGCACATCATACAAAAGAAACAGTGCTGGCAGTGCTGACGGATCGCCGTACAACGCTTTATGTAACAGCCTATGTTATGTCCGTATACGTGGAGGTAAATATGAAAGAACAGTTCTCTGTTTCCACATTACTCGTATTATTGCCACTGTGCACAGGCGATATACGTCGTATGCGGTTCACAAGAGGTGCACTCCAGAAAGTCGCTTATCAGCTTTATACCATTGTCCGCTTAAAAACAAGGTGATCTGGCTTGCGCGCGACAAGTAAGAAATCCAATGACACTGTCTTTCTCTAAAGAACGCGCAGCGGTTGCAGATTTCTCAGAAGTGTCATCGTTAAAAGGACGAATTCGGACGGTCCAATTAGCGCGGCTCCTCGTACCCAGGAATTCGTGACGTCACCTGCTAACCTCAAGTTGACAGCGCGAATCCCATCGGGCACTCCCTGAAAGTCTCCGGGGAACACGGGGACGAAGTCATGGCCTAATTTCGCCGACCGTCGAAGACACTTACCGAGGGCACATGGCAAGACCATTAGGAGCACCGCGTTGGGCTTCGCGTAAATGACTTCTCCCGGTCGCGGTCGCTCTTATCAGGACCTATTTGGCATTCCGCATGGTGCGCGAGGTACTCTGCACTGTGGAAGTGCACATTTACGCAGCGCCCAGGTTTTGGCTTATAGAGATAACTAACGCTTCCTATAAGAGAGAGTTCGACCATCGATGTTCGTTAATTGACTAACGAGCACTACGTAATTTACTACTCCACTCCCTTATAATCTCGCGGCTGAGTATGTTGTGCAACTGAAAGAACTGCACAAGACGCCAATACATCGGACTTCTAGCGCTCATTGTACACAGTACAGTGAGAGAACGTCGAGCACAAAAAACGGATCCTCTGCGCACTTTGCGTTGCCACCACATCTTCTTCAACTCTTTTACAGTGAAATTGTTACTGCGGTAGCATGAGTCGCCACAAGTTTAAGGGCATCAACACCCTCTCCCCCCCTCACACACACACACACACACACACACACACACACACACACACACACACACACACACACACACACACACACACACACACACACACACACACACACACACACACACACACACACACACGCGCGCGCGCGCACACACACACAGAGAGAGAGAGAGAGAGAGAGAAAGAGAGAGAGAGAAAGAGAGAGAGAGAGAAAACGCTGAATATTCCCACTGCTTCAGCAAGCAGTCTCAAGCTGAGATTTCAGTCGACTCTAATACCATGCGCCTCGGCAAAGCACCACAAACATACTGACATGATTTGGCCACAATTAACACACACACACAAAGTAAAGAAACACTCAACGACAAGCACAAAACATACACGTACAAAACAGCTGCAAACGCAGCGGTTACATTGAGAACGAGCACGGTGCTACACAGATCTTGAATAACTTTTCCTTGAGGAAGGCTGCATAACGCACGTGAAAATTGAGGCAAAATCTCGAAGTTCATACGCAGAAAGCCGAGAGCAGGCCAGACAAGACCCAGCACTTCTTCGTGGGAGAAGCGCTGGGTCATGTCAGACCTCTCACGTGAAAAAGCCAAGCTATAGGTATAACAGGAGCTGTGAGAATTTGAGTGAGTGTGTGTGGCCTCATGCGTCTGAGGAAAGTCAATTGAGATAAGTCGAATTGAAGCTATTGTAAATCTGAGTTCGAACGCACCTTGAATAAAATAATTTGATGCGGCAACAGCTCATCACAAAGAAAGGAGCTAGAATTTCGGAACTTATGTTTACCCTTTTTCAGCCTTCCTTTTCATTCCGCCTGCAATAACGGCTAGCGTGGCTCAATGTTTCGCTTTCCGACAGCGCAACATTTCCGACTTCGCTTCCACTTTGACACAACCACGATAGAAAGAAGGACACTAGGGGCAGAAGCAGGAATGTCGAGCCTCGCTCTTGTCTTTTCTGAACTACTGTACTCGTTTCTATTTCGTCCTCCTCAAAACAAATCCTCGGCTTATTTCGGCTTACCTGACGTATATTTGTAGGACTCCGCCTCGACGGGTCACGATTTTGTGTGCGGAGTAGAGCCCTTGCGAGGCCTACTTTTAAAGTATATCATATTTTCGCAGCAGCCTGGTCTACGCCACAGCCTCCAAGAAAAGAAGATTAAAGCCGGCTGGTCTCATTTAGGCGAGCACCGACACTTCTTGTATCACTGGCGTTAAAAAATGTCCTCTCTACACGAACGTATATAGCTATACGGTGTCGCGTCCAGAAACTAAACTTTTATATATGTGCATATAGAGCTGGTCTGCCGCCTTTCCTGTGTGTTCATATTGTGACGAGGACGACTCCTGTCCGCCATTTACCATGCGGTCCCTTCAGTGTACTCAGGCGAAACTTTTTAAAGAAGTGTGGCAGCTTGGGCTAGTTGGTGTGACATGACGATAGTTAAAGCGCGAGAACAGAATGACGACAAAGATACAAGGTCGTGTCCTTCATGTCGTTCTTGTCTCTTTGTCGTTGTCCTGTTCTCGCGCTCTAACTATCGCCTTTAAATAAGTTTTTCGCCGAATCGGAGTGGGTCTACCTATAATTCAGTGGGTACACTTAAAGATTGTGCCTTTGCAGCCTCTTCATTTGGACATTTTTGTAGGGATATTTGGTCTTCTCTTGAAAGCTGCTTACTTAAATCACGACGGTTCTGAGCTTAATTCTTGAAATATCATTACGAGTTTATATCAGTTAATAAATAAAAGTCTTTAGTCACAGAACTCCTCCCTGCCAATTTTTCTTAGGACTATCAGTTTCTTGATCGATGTCCCAAAGTAGGTGTGAGCCGATGACGTGGGATTTCAACTCCATTTCTGATTGCTGACCCACCACGATGGTCTTGTGGACCTATATGATGCTTCACTGATGACCTTAAGGTCGTGGGATCGAATCCCAGCTGTGGCAACCACACGCATCTCGTCGGGCGGCGACAGGCTAGAGGCCAGTCTGCTTGAACTTTCTTCAACATTAAGGAATCTCAGGTGGTCAAAACTTTTGTAGCCCTCCCATACGGCGTCTGACATAATCATGACGTAGGAAACTACAATAAGTACTAATTCTGGTCGCTATTAGCCCGCTATTGCGGCCACAGTAGCAGCACGAATACTGGTTTTGAACCCATCACGCTCCTGAAACAAGATGAAGGCGAGACGACACGGCGCTCATATAAACCATCTAGTCGGGGAAACATGACTAACCGGTTGATAGATAACGCAGTGTCTGTTTCTCCTCGTATTCAACGTCTCCTGTCGCTGTTTCATCGTTCAAAATCAATTCCTGCTGTTGTTGTGGCCTCAGTAAAGGGCTCACAGCGACCAGACTAACAACCAGTTAGTCATGATTGACTGGTTAGATATAGTTAGCATTTTGTTTGTGTGCTTTCGTCTTGGTCTTGTTGTGGCGATGTTTCATCTTTCAATATCAGTACGCACCCATCAGGCCATGGCTCAAAACGCAGAAAGAGCAAAAACCATGGCTGCGGCACCCGTGTGCTAAGATTTGGGTGCACGTTAAATACAAGGTGGTTGAAATTTCCGGAGCCCTCCCCTACGGCGTCTCTCACAATCATATACGGTGGTTTTGGGACGTTAAACCCCACATATCAATCAATCGTGGTTGCGGCGAGCTGCTCTGGAAAGTTTCACCGAGCTACGCTTGAGAATACACGAGCGTGTCGCTTCTACACGCCGTAGCGATATTTTTTTCTACATAATTTTGTTTCCCGTTTCACCGTCAAGTTCATTCGAAGCGGAGGAAATTGTCTCCTATCTTTTACCAGAGCCACACAAGACACCCAAGAACACAGCGACTCTACTCGCGCGGGCGTGCTCCATCAAGGCGCATTATGGTCTGACGTTCACAGAGTAATAAGTTTGAAAGCCCACGTCAGTGTTTCGGACGAGTTTTCTTATCGGAGCTTGGAAGAGTCGGGGAACACTGTCCGTCAAGGAAAAGAAGAAAGAACAGGCAACGGAAGGAGCGTTGTTTCAAGACTGGAGTGGAGGATAGCAGCAGAATAAATATCTGCCAGTACGCCTCAGGGGCCCGATAGTTCCCGTGACGCGAACCCTATCTTTCCATCCGCCAGACTCCAAACTCCCACCCAGATACTATAGTGCGAATGAAAGCAGCGCCTCTTCGTCTATGTACCATATTTTCTGTCATATTGTCAAGGGAATTAGAACAATATAATATTACCCGGAAGTCTTTATA
Source organism: Rhipicephalus microplus (assembly GCF_043290135.1). Lineage (NCBI taxonomy): Eukaryota > Metazoa > Arthropoda > Arachnida > Ixodida > Ixodidae > Rhipicephalus > Rhipicephalus microplus. Next base: position 12,693 of record NW_027465639.1, on the reverse strand, counting down.
ATGCCACACCCGTTTCCTATAAGGTAAAGACAACTTGCAAGACCACAGTGAGTAATTAACTAAAGAGCGAAATGAATATTATTTTGTTGAATAAGTACCATATGGTCAACACTATAATCCGATACGCATGTATGGGCTTGCGGGAGGAGAAGAATATTTTGACACGGGATACTGCACGCCAAGTTATTATCAGCATGAGTCGTGTGGTTTTTGGTGGTGAATTTAGCATCTAAAACAAAATTGCTAACGAAACCAGCACATTCTTTCTTTCTTTTTTCTTTCTTCCTTTCTTCCGTTTTCTCTCTCTCTCTTTCTTTCTTTGTTTGTTTCTTCACAGCTGCTCTATATATATTTTGCAAACCTGCCCAAATTGACATCGTTTTAAGCAACCCTACTCCCCAATAAAGCAACCAAATAAAGAGGTAAGACTGGGTTTATACCCGTACGGTACATTGGGCAACCACAGTGTTGACTGTGCAATTGCCCCTGTAAGCAGCTTCTAGTTGTCTTTCTTTATCATTTCAGTGCTCTGAACAATGACGTTAATGATGAGCAGTCGTAGAAGAAGAGTTCAAGTTTCATTATCGGTTTCGTAACCAGCGCACAGGGAAGGCAAAATCCCGTAAAATTACTGTACGTTGAGCAGCAGAAGTCGCGAAGAACAAGAAAAACAAGGCGAGGATAAAGCATGACACCTGGATCACTAAAAACTAGAGTAAAAATATTACGAGCACGCAGAGGAAATTGGTGGTGGAAATTGGCGAGCCAAACTCGCTCAGCTTTAACTCTTCCAACGAAAGGTTCGCCTTGCTCTGTCTCGCAAAAACTGTGCACACAGTGTTTCGTTAAACTTCGCCCGGTCACGTGGTACCTCATCGGCAAGCCTCCAAACGAGCGCATCGGCGACGTCTCTGTGGAGCGAATCACATGGTGTGACGTCACGCCTTCCACCCTTGCGCTTCGGTCGCTCGAGATCATTGAGACGCGATGAATGACATTGGGAGACAGCATAGTAGGCGTTTCGCTCTGATGAGGCTTTGGTTTGAATTTTTAGTCGTATACTTTCTTTAAATTACTAACAATAAACACAAAGGCCCGATTCTCGGCCTATCCCCCACTGGGTACACGTTCCAGTTGTTGTAGCGATTCATCATCATTATCATCGCAATAACAACCATCGGAGCGAGACGAAGAAGCCCATTGAGAAGACGGGAAAGATGAGCGAGCGGAGAACGATGAACACGGAGAGGACGTAGATAGATTCGAGAGAACGCGGTACACGCGAGGAACGGAGGCGGCATCTGTCGTCCGACGGGCCTCCTTTTTGAAGGAGCGATTCCCGGGGCCGTCAGAAAGAGTTTCGCTCGTATCTAAATAGACAGACGCGTGAAAGCCTGGGCGGACGGATGGACAAGATGGGCGAGTGAGCGAAGAGATACAGCACGCGCAATGCCCCCTCCCTCTCTACCCCCTTTCCCCTTGCATTCGCGAGAGCCGGGAAATGAGGATGGGGCGGGACAAATCATTGCCGCCACTGTCTCTAAACTCGGCAGACGTAAAGGCAAGGAGAATGGAATGGGTGGGAGGATGGAGAAAAAAGAAGGAGGCAGGCGAGTAAAAAATAAACGAGAAAAAAAAAACCAGGATGATTGGCTGGGAGGAGAGCGACGAGGCGCGCTTTTGAAAATAAGGGGTGCGCGGATCCCCTGCCACCGTCATTGCTCGGGAATGTTTTCCGCGTTAGTGATCAACGCTCGCAGAGAAGCACTTCAAAAAGAAAAAAAAAAGCACGAGCCCGAGGTCTGGTCCGACGAAGCGGCCACCACTGGCTTTTTCCGTAATGGCACCGCTGTTATTTTTATGAAGCTAAACTTGAAAGAAATGAAAATAGGAAGAGTGCGTCACTCTTCCCTCAGATGTAAAACGGGCAAACAACGCGGGTCTCAGAAGAAAAACGGACTGTTGCAAAACTTATTGTTTTCATTTTATCTAGTTAAAGTGTTCAGAGCAGGCGGCTTTTAAGTACTGTAGTAGCGAAGATGGTTTTTTTTTTGTTCTTTTTAAAATCACGCAGTCGATTGCGTTCATGGCGTTACAATAATCAAACCGTCAACTTTTTATTTGGTGACGAACACAAAGAAGTTGTGCCTGACATGAAGCAATGCGAAAGAGAGATAGAGAGAGAGAGAGAGAAAGACGAAGACAAGAGGATGAGGGATAATATATAGAGATAAAAAAAACAAGTTGTTACTTTCAGCAGCTCACGGAAGGGAGTAACTCTGGGGACTAGTTATCACGCAGTTCTCTTACGTTCCATCAATTCTTCCACAAAATGATTTTATGGCCAAGCGTGTGCCGAAAAGAACAAATTCGTAATATATGCCTGCACAGAGCCAACACCTCGTAGTCTTTTCTAGGATGCATGGACACAGCTCACACGTGCTCGCAGTGTTGCGCAGCCATAGCACAAATACCATTGAGTCAAACTGTCAGTGAAGAGTCGTAAGCAACACGAGTGGAATGAACTAATTTGTGTCTGATTCACGGCGATACTTGTAACGTACCGATGTGAATGTCTCGTATTGGAAAGGATACCGTTCCTCTTGAGAATGTAGTATTATGGAAACTGTCTCGCTTACCAACTGCGCTTAGTCGCCATGACACTTAAAATGTGATTACAGTCTTTCTTCTTGAGAGAAAGACAGAAGCATTATAAGAAAGGCAGGGACGTTAAGTATACGTCCAGTTTGCTACCGGACACATGGACTATATATTGCTGATGCCCGTACACCTTGACATATAGTGATAGCCTCGCCACTATCTCTCCCTCTCAGTGCAATGCCAAGACTGACCGTCGGCAGCAAACGAGTGATGAACGCTGTCACGTGATTATGATGCCGCGGCCACACGGGCAGCCGAATTTCGGCGCCGCAATGTCACGAACAGCGTCCCTTTGACGTCCCATAACGTGACACCATACGATGACGCCAATAGAATCAATCGATGTGATCGATACGTTAGAGTCGTTTTAGTTAGGTCTGTGGGAGACAATGTTACTTGTTTCGACTACGTGACGATTTGGTCCTTTACTGCTGTCAACATAAGCGCCCCAAACTCCCGTCTCCTATCCATCTGGATGTACGTTTGGGCTCGAGCCTGCGCGAAGCCTTAGATTTGAGGGCCAACAATAGGAAGCTGAACACGTCTGCGACAGAAATGAGTAACAACCGGTTAGAGCATTAGTGGCAGAAGACTAGAGAGAAAAGAAAAAAATTAAAAAAAATTAAGGACATTCTGCAGTAAGAGGCAGAGAACCGGTCTGTGAACCTATATTTTTCTTTGGATGTAGTGAGGTACATTTATTCGAAATATACAACTCATTGGGCCAACTTTAAAAAGAAAAAAAGTTTTTGTTCCTTATTTCTTTTTTGTCGAACCAGGTGGCACACATGTCCCTACACCGTCATGAAGCAGACGCTCAGAGCGAACGTCCAACCATCCCTTTCCTTATCACATCCCGTTCCACTGCCCTCCTTGAGCCACACATGAGGGCCTATAGTTACTGCGGCGCAAGCAGGAAAAAATGACTCGCACAACCATTAAACCGTGGTTCAGCGAAATAGCCATTACCATGCAGCGTTATCTGGTTTGTCCCTTCTCAGGGCCTCTGCGGAGGATGATCAGAAAAGCCCGGACATGCTCCAAGTCACGCTAACCGACGCGATACGACAAGCAGCACACGCACATGACCCAAGTGACTAGCGGGGAATCGAAGAAAAAAAATTGCACATAGAGAGCAATATAATGTGTACAAGCTCCCTCGAATGGTATTTATCCTCCATTACCCCTTCTAATGAGAGGTACATGATACGAATAACGGTAAGGCAATAATGTTCTTCACACTATGGCGATATTTCCCGGTAGGTATGCTGCATGGCGAGGTAATTCCATTGAAGTGATGAAGTAAGCGGATGAAAAAGAAATATGAAATGGCGCGCAAATGAGAACGAAAAATCTAGGGCAGAACTCACGGAGGGAGTCCAGCTGTTTAGAACGATACAGAAGCAGCGCTCGAACTCGCAGAAAGAAAAAAAAAAAAGTGGCGCATGGCTCAGTTTTTAGGGGCGAAACTCCTTATAACGGCACCCATTCGTCCCTCGTAGTATGTAACAGGTATAACATTTTGACCTCCAAGGTGGTGCCAGTGAGAGACTTCTTCTGTGCGTTGTTGAACAGTAAAAAACAGTGCTCAGTGTACATGTAAATGGCTGCTAATGAGGAATGAGAGACAGGAGCATTCGGCTTTTAGTTAACGCGCAGGCTGCGATCACCATTAGCAGCCATTGGGATGTACATTGAGCACTAACTGACAAGAAAGGGTTGCTAAGTTATACTCGCTGGGTGTAACCTCCTTAGCTTTAGTAGCGAGCGTTGAGCCGCAGTGCCATGAATACAATGAACTTGTGTATACCATGAATGAACTCGAGGTGGTTAAAAATTGGAAGTAGATACGAAGCGCAAGCCGTAAGAAAGTAAAAGCCGAATTCTCCACCTCTCATTTCCCATTAGCAGCCATTGGCATGTACATTGAGAACTATCTGACTGAAAAAGTTTGCTACGTCATACTCGCTGGGCGTAACCTCCTTGGTTTTCGAAAGGTTTAGTGAGCGTTTGGCCGCAGTGCCATGAATACAGTGAACTAGTATATACTATGAACTCGAGGTGGTTAAAGGTGGAAAGTGGACCCGAAGCGCAAGCCGTAAGAAAGTGTGCGTGTGCCACCTCTCGTTTAGTGCTTAGAATGTCCGCTGGATGGCGGTGCTTCTATTTGGGGAATATATGATGAAAAGATGCGAGATGGTGGTACTTGGTGGTACTTGGAAACTATATCACTGTACAATAATTTTAGACTAACCGAAAAAAGCAGAAGTCAAGGAAGATATGGACGCTTCAAGCGATCGAGGAAATCCTTGAAACGCGGTGTATCGCTGGAGCTGACGTTTCGGCCAGTGGACTTGTCTTCTTCAAGGCTTCAACTATGGCATCCTTAAAGAAGCGAAGTCCACTGGTCGAAACGTCAGTTCTGGTGACACACAGCGTTCCAAGGATTTTTCAACTTTAGACTATGCAATTAAAAAAAACGGAACAGTGCAGCGAAACACGAATAAAGAAGCTCCCGGCACTCCACTTGAGGTGATGGAAAGGCAGCAGATGGAAAGTAAGTACAGCGCACCGGAAATTCCTAAAACGTTTCACTACAACCCACCGAATTTAACCAACCTACAAACGCCATCGTCGCCACCAGCGTGTCTACGCTACGGTACATAAATGCGACACGTACGGGTGGAGCCAGATTTTGGTATAACCCAGGGAGACCGGTCGTATATACTGCGGTCAACCAACGTTATGCAGATGGCCAGACCCGACCGGTACTTCCACACTAACCCGAAAGCCGGGTTTTACCTCCACAAGCCGACGACGCCCTCCAGGCTTCGTCAGAGTTCGCGTTAGCGTAGCTGATACAGAGTGCGCTCACGTACGAACCATGTCCGTGTCGGCTGTCGTTGCCTCGCAAGCCACGCACGTGAGAGGACAGCCCATTCGTTCTTCCTCGCCGACGGAGATAAACGCCACCGGCATTCCCTAACGGGAAAGGGAATGGGGAAAACTCAGCAAGAGAAGAGAGAGAAAGGATCCTCTCTTTCCACCTCCTCCCCAAGAATTTACTCTGGGGAGTTCCTCTAAAAAGGCTTCCGACGCCGTGTTCCCCGCTTCCTGCATCAGAAACTTGCACGCTCACTACACGTATAGAAATTCCTTCTCTCTGGTCCTCCCCATCCAGCCTCTCTCCCACCAAGACCCACAAAACACTCTACTGGTCTCCCCATTTCTGGCACAACTCGTAGCTGTTGTTATAGTTGCAAGCCCTCTTCCCTATTTCCGCATCTCCATTTTTCCCCGTCGCTCCGAGCGTTTTCATCCCATCTCATTCGCCCACTCCCGAATGTTCCAATTCTTACCCGCTCTTTTGCTCTCTGGCCTAAAACTAGGGCGCGCAACCGTCGTCGCACACCACCAATTTCACCTTCTTTTGTGCTGCAGCGCATTTGCCTATTACCATCTTCCTTTTTCTTTGCCTCGTTTCCCATTTATCCTTTGTCGCCCTTTCTTGCCATCTCGCCTCTGGCTCGCTTCCTTTTCCTTTTCCCGTTCATTCACAACTCTTGCTCGGCGTCTCTTTTTTAACACTCTTACTTGTTCTCTACCCTTTTGTTCCTTCCTGTTCAACTCGTTCCTCCAGCCCCCTCCCGCTCTTCCGCCTTACTCCCGTTCCAGGGTTCAACCTTTTTCTCTCTCTATTTCATTTCTCCACCTCTCTTTATATCACCGATTCTTCTTTATTACAGACTTGCGTTGCTCTCGCTTTCCTCTTCATCTCCGCTTCTTCGCCCCATTTGGCCGTTATATATGTTCAGGCATACTTTTTTGTCCCTTTTTCCTGCCCTTTTCATCGCACTCTCTTCTTTTTGCCTCATTGGCGCCTCAGCTAGGACCAAGCACGTATTGCGAAAAATGCTTCGGACGGCGCGGAAAGCGACGGTTAAATAACGGTGTGCACGCACTCTCCGGACATCTCTTATATGCTTTATGGAGCACAGGTCCCTTTGCGCTTTTTTTATTTTCCACTCGCCCACCCTCCTTTCTTTTCTCGAAAAAGAATGACCGAAATAATGGACTAAACAAGACGGTGTACCGTAGGCATTCATGATAGAGGAGCGACACCCACCGATGAATTGCAGCAGTCTCGGCGAAGTCTTGCGAAGTTTGTGTGTCGGGGTATTTCAATACGCTCAATATATGCATATCGTTGACTGCTTGCACTTACAGCACATCCACACACTCGTCCATCTCTGATTAATTTAGCCACTTACACGGCCTACCAGAAAAACTATTACAAAACACCCTTAGAGCCGTCTCATAACGCAGATGAACATCTGCCATAACTTTCCATACTGTATGTCTGTTAGCGATTTGGTCATAAAAGCGTGGCTATGAACCGGTGAGTCTGTGATAAGATACACCTTGATGAACGGCTTTTTTTATATCTTTTTCTTCGCAGTGCTTCTAAATAATTGCCCCTTTAGTAGTAAAACAAACCTTGTGGGTTGCTATAAAACGTTGTAACTATATATTATATACAATTCTTTTTTATCCCGTTGGCATTGCGCAACGACTGTACATGTTTATTTTATCACGACATCATCCACACAGATAACGTTCTGCGGAAACAATAGTAGGTAAAATGAGAAATATGGGAGCATCGATTAATTTCAATTCCGACTGGCGTTCTCTAGAGTGACTCATAACGATCACCACGTTTAGAACAGTCTTGAATTGGTGAGTAATTACTGTAAATAGGTTGACTACTACGAGGAGCTGAAATATTGAACAAGAGAAGAGAGCCCAGACAGAAAAAAAAACAATTACAAAAGCGACACGCTTCTTTACATTCGAACATGAGCGGCGTTGACACTTACACGTCTCAAATCTAGGACACTCTACTATCAGAAGCTAATGAGGTCGTTTGGATTCACACGATCATGACACTATTCTTTGGGCCTCAGATATACGAAAGAGAAAGTGAGAAGTGAAAGAGAAAGTGAGAAAGTAAACGAGAAAGAAAGTGAGAAAGCGAGAGAAATAAAGGACGACAAGCGACGCGTGCCACCTTCGCTATCGCAGTGGCGCAAACTCATCATGCGGGCGTAAATGAAAGACGCCCAGAATGAACACTATTTGTCGAGTGGCTTTGCTTCGCTAATCCTTGCGTTGATGACGTAAAAAGAAAGGAGGGCGTGGGTCACACAGGAAAAGAGGAATAAAAGGTCGGTGCTATCTGGAATGGGGCGCAATCATAACGACCCGGCTGGACACGAACACACACGCAGTATAATAACACACGCCCAAAAGTATAACGGGAGGAGATTATCGAAATATTTGCAAAGCGGTTCTTCCAACCTCTTTTTCTTGGACGAGGCAGTGAGTGCTATATGCGCTGTACGTTTAAACACACAAAAACGCGATCCATTATTTCCTAAGTTCACAACGCATGCGCAGCTTCATTCTCCTTCTCCGGCATCCGGGAGGACTTCCCTCTTTTCGTTTCCCCGAAGGCCGTCAATTAAGGTTAGACGAAGTTTATGCAGGGCAGAAATAGAGAAAGCAAGTTGGGAAAAACGAAGGAAAGGAACATAAGAAACGCTGGAATCGCCCTCTTTTCAGTGAGTTCAATCAATTTAATCAAGTTCGGACGAAGATCTATTTATATTTTTATTCTTCAAAAGAAGGGCGGTCCCCGCGAATGGCGTCCGATACGAATAACTTCCATTTGCGGGGAGAAGTCCAGCTGCGGCTGCGCGGGTTATTGTTGAACGAAATGGAGGAATTATTTCGATTTTAACGGCGCTTCGGAAAGCGGGAAATTAGATAAATAAACAGAAGTATGTGCTAGAGATATATCCAAGTGAAAGTACGATAGATGAATTATAACACTTTTGATAGCTTGGACGTGACGTCATGGGCGCAAGTTCTTATCGTGCTGGTGCTCTAACATGGCGGCTTAGACGACATCAACGTAGTACGCAATCAAGTGGTACTTAAATCGGATCTGTTGGGTAGCGACACCGCTAGAGTGTTTTTTCTTTGTTTGCCTCTGGGCACAAGTAACAGAAGAACCAGCATCGACGACTGATAACACTGACGTGACATTACGAACTTTGCGTCCTATTATGCTGGTGCTCCAACGGGGCTATTTCAGCAACGTCATTGTAAGTCATATACAGCTAGCCCCGAAAATTCCCGAGGATCCCAAAGCGCAGAAGTAAACGCATATCTTGATGATCTGGCATCGTAATGGATCTTGCTGGAATTATTAAGGTGGCATTCGAGATTGTAGTTTCATGCAACCTCAACTAAAGCAGCTGAAATAGTAACACTCCGTGGTGCTGTTGAGCTTGCTATAAAGCAGACACTTAATGCGTGGGCTATCTTTTGCGATAGCAAAGCAGCCCTCCGAAGTCTACCATCCGCTCTACGTCATAGCTTCCATGAGCAGCTCATAGGGGAATTCAGGCAATTCACGCATGCAATAATTGAAACATAGCAATAAACAAAGCCACAAGTGAGATTCGAGGCCCGCAAGTATGAAGACTGTAGGCAAATCTGTGTACTACCGATCATTCCCATGATCGCTAAACGATCGCAGTGCCAGAGTCCCCTGTGAATAATTTTGCACACATCCTTTTCCGTTCCATCCCTTACTGCATCATCCTCGCTTTAAGTTGAACCTCCTTTGTAAACCTGATTTTCCACATAAACAGACAAATTTGTCGTCTGAAGCATTAATTCTGAATTATCAGTTATTAATAATCAACGAAACAAACGTGGTGCCACTTCGTGGTTCTTCCTAGTTCACCAGCATCTTTTCTGCTACAACCAGATTATACGGTGACGTGCCGCTCTACCACTGGTGCCATACGTCACGCCTCTAGTCAGGTGACGTGACTGTGAAGGCACCGGAAGTTTCGCTACTGCACTCTTTTAAGGTGTGGAATCGCGTCAAGACGAGACACCTCTTTCTAGCGCATCTTCCCCTCACTCTACGACGGCTCAAGACGTCAACGATGTCGACGATCACTGCTTCACAAATTACGTTTCGGAGGCCTTCCATAAACAATGATATAACCGGATGTGACGCATAAACCAAAACTTAGCTTAGCTAGCTCACTCGCTGTAATTGCGCGTGGCGTCAAACCACGTGAGTGATCACTTTTCACCAAACTATAGTCACGGAGGACTTGCGCAAACAACTAGCCTATAACTGGAAGTGAAATGAGAAACGGAAGTTATTAAAAAATTGGGAGTGTAAACTTCATGTAATGTAAGGAACTGCTAGAGTAATTCAGAACTAAGCTAAGATAGAGAAAGGGGAAACCGAAAGCGACTTAAGAGGCCAGAAGTGCCCACAAGAAATGACTGTTGTGGAACCAGGAGCCAGCCACCGGTTCATCAAAACACGAACGAGCTTACAAGGGCATTTCCGCATTGCGAGAAAAGAAAACAAAATCACATCCCCAAAGTAAATTTTGATAAGTGGACGAAGCAGTGCGATCATTCAGTGTTGCTGTATGTCACCCGTGAAATCGACCACTGACGCATGCAAATGATTGACAAAGAGTTTTACAGTTATATACACGGTTTATTGGACATAAATTGTATATTGTGTTAAATTATGAATTTCGTTTGTGAACATTAAGCAACTAGCCCAATTTAGCGCTCTTCTACAGCTTGGTTGTTCGAAAAAAATTTGCCAGTGCTTTGAGAGCAGAATTGTGCGAACCCTCCAAGAACACCGGTATTCAGTGTAGGTTCGAGCCCTGACCCTCGTAATCCCCAGTCCGCGAGGTTACGACAGTTAGTCCAAACGCCTCCCGCACGGAGCCCCGTGTGGGCATCCTGCCGCTCATCGAACGCCATCGAGACGGGCTTTGGCGTCCCTTCCAGCTTCTCGATTCGCGACAGCGTGCAGTACTAGTGCCGGGTATACCCAAGCCGATCCCGCTTTCGTACTCTTTACCCCCGTGAGGGAACGCCCTTCCGTCATCACAGTGACGTGAACTGCTTTGCAACGACCAAGCGCCGCACAGAGTCCACATGTAACGACCTTGCAGGCTATAGCCACTCGGACAAGAAAAACCTGGGTGTCCATGAGGCCCTTATCCTGGAGGTGCACCATTCAGACCACTTGTCGTGGATCAACCTGGGCTTACTCTAAACCCGTGCGATAGACACTTCCGGGAAACATACGCAATTCGCCGACGTCGGTAACGCACCCGACGTCTCCCATCACAGCGTGAATAGTTTTCGCACTCTAGACTAGGCCACTGTTCTGGTGACGACTGATGGTGTTATGGGCGCTTGTGAGTCTTCTGATTCATATGAAGATACAGTGTTGTAAGAGCGTGATGACACGCACGCCGTATGATTTCCGCGAAGACCTTAGTTCAGTTGAACACCTCAATGATGGAAGGGTATGGAAAGCTGTTTTTGTTCGTTCAAGAGAAAATTTGTTCTTCTTGAAGACGGAATGATACACAAACATATCACTTCGCACGATTTTCTAGTTTCCTCAGTTTCAGCGATGATCCTAGACACCTCTTGAAGCGTCAGAAAGTTACGATTTTCGAAAGGAGGCGGCATCTTTCCGAGAGGTCGAACACCATCGCACAGCAAAGCGCGGTATAGATCTCGGCGTTTACATGACCCCCGAAAGCAAGCAGTTGGATTACAAAATGTCAGTCAACGCTGTGCCACTTGAAATGACATGTTGCGACGTGGTTTCCCAGAGAAGGGTGAGCAACAAACTGTTCTTTAGCTAGGAAAAGAAAAAAGTCACAGCATATCCACGGAGTGAACGATGATGAGTGGGTGGAAGCGTCCGTCAGTCCGCTCGTGCTTCCGTCCGTCTGTCCGTCCTTCTAGTGAACACTCCAAGTACCGCCACGTCACATATTTTCATCATATATTGATCATAGACAAGTACCGCCATCCAGCAGACATTCCAAAGACTAAACGAGAGGTGGCTACTACTACAAACATGGGTCAAATAGCCACGGCGTTAGAAACTTCGCCCCTAAAGAAAGAAAAACCTCTTGGTGCTGTCATAATCTTCTCACAGAATGTATACAGCAGTGATCAACGCCGATGCTTCCTGGTGGACACCTATGCGCTCGACTTGAAAGATAAGCGGCACAGCGATTTTCTGACTTCTGGTTCCCAACTAGCTACACGGGCTGCTAAAGGTGTCGCGGATGACTGCCAGTACCAGGGATTACTCACAACTGACTTCGCGAACTATGCCAGTATATATACATAAAAAAAGACGAAAAAAAAACGTTATTGAGGTAGAGTCATTGTGATGTATATATACGGTAGACCTTGAAACGGTTAAAAAGGCTCAATTCTGGTGTTTAACTTCCTAAGAAAGCCAATATGACAACCAAACACACCTTAATGGCGACTTCTAATTCTCCTGGACCACCCGGATTTTTTCGTTTAACGCGTGATTCATTCTAAGTCCTCTTGCGACTGTTCTTGCAAATCACCACTGTATTGGAATGCGGCCACGGTGAACGGAAATCGTACACAGGACTTGGAGCTCAGCACGGCGACGGGCTACGACCTAAGGTTGCACCAAGATAGTTTCGCCTTTAAAACAAATAAAACCATCGATACGCTTTTTAGAATATAAATTTACTGTAAGGTGAGGTTGGTTGATTCCAATGCTTGACACCGGCTATACACCTCTACTCCTGCGCTATGCAGTTCTCGTCGCAAAGTAGGAAACAAACACAAGGCACATAGTGCAACACTTCCGCCCTCAATTCATGTTCCTCGACACAAAAATGTGTTTACGCAACGCTGAAGTTGCCAGAACACTAGTATTCATGCAGTTGAAATGTCCACACGAAAACGTAAAAGTTCGCTAAAATGTTATCATAGCCGATCATATGTCACTTGAAAATTGCCTCTAAAAGGCGGTACTGTTGCTACAACAGTAAGTTTTCTACAAGAAATACTCCTTCACTAATGTTTTGGTAACATTTACCAAGTGACGTAATTTGGGCAACGCCT